>NW_028301637.1:4836355-5138627 GCF_987345545.1 Pholcus phalangioides
TTTGTGCTGGAAGTGTAAGTGTGAGTACCTAACAGTCTGAATGTGTATCTAGTGTCATATCTGATTTTTCAGTGCTCCATCTATATTTCAGAAGAAAAGTTAATGAAGTGTAAATTGAATATTTGTACTATTTGTAGGCCTGTTGCTCTCTGTGAGGAGACTTTTTTATTCAGAACTCAACATTGTTGACTCAATTTATTTTTTAATAATAACGAAAGGTCTGGCAGTTGTAAATCAGTTCAATGGCAAAAAAGCTGTAAAAGAAAGATGGCTTGAACTTGGTAGAATGCTTTTGAAAGAAAACCCCTTTGGAACAGAAAGGTTAAGGCAAAAAAGTTTTGTCATATTGAAGAAAGCTTTTTACATAATATTCCTTTGGGATAATAATGCATAAGAGGAAGCTAACAACTGAGGAGATGTTAGCTTGAGTTGTTGCTAATGAATTCTGTGCATTACTGTATTTTAATGTGTATGAAGAACCTCCTGATTTTTTTGGCTTAATATTTTAAAGTTTTCATCAAAGATATTTTATATTTTTAAATACAGCGGAAACTTCCATAGATGATCACCTCTATTCTGCAGTTCTGCAGCCAACTTTCCTTCACGACCATAGACATAATATAAAAATCACCCCCCCCCCCTTTTCTGTAATCAGCAGTCCAACCTGTCCACAGCCACTTCCTCAGGGTTAGGTTTTTGCGGAAACATTTGTTTTACCCTTTGCCAGGACAGTGGCAAAAAGTGGAAAAAATCAGGCAAAAACTGGTAAAAGTTGCAAAAAATGGAAAAAACTACAAAAATGAAACATTGAAAACAATATTATATTATGGATGTTATGTAATTATTAACCATTATAACTGAAATTTTGATATAAATACAGTTTTCCACTATGTATTTTCTTCCATATTTCTATTAATAGTATTGAAGTCAATCAATACTATTGATAGCAGACCTGCCAACTCTCCAGATTTTTTTGCTCTTTCTCCGGCTCATCAGATTTCTTAAAAAATTTTCTGGATTTTATCAGAAAATTACATTTTGAAGAAAATTGTTTTTGATTTCTTTTAGATGGAAATTTTTTAGATTTTTTCTGAGCTTTCATGATGTTTTGACATCAATGACTATGATCATTATTGGGGAAAACAACTATGGAATCCACCTACTCAGTTGAAAACATCACTTTCATCGAGTAGCCATCAAAAAAAGCCTTGGTGACTGCATTTGAGTAAACTGGCAACGACGTGACTTTGTTTACTTGGCATTTATTGGCAACCATTAATCAGTTGATGGTCTTGGATGTAGACATCCGTGTATAATTATTATTGTATTCTATCAACAACCACTCAGCAAACAAAATAATAGAGAGATTGATTGTACAACATGTGATATATGATGCCACTGGAGCTTTTTTGTCAGCAGCCTTATATTTTAAAAGTTTTTTTGTTTTCTCTGATCACACACAAATGTCTTCAAAAAGAAAATATGCGACTGCTTTTAAGAGGGGTACTTTTTCCCTCACTCAATTAAAAAAAAAAATTACAATTTTATTGATCAGGTCCACCCCTTGGGATAATCTCTGGACTTCTGGATTCCAAAAGTTGACATGTCTGTGTGTAGTTTCTTATCACAGTATTAAAATGACAAATATATGACATACAAAAGTACGCTAGCCTGATTTTCGAGTGAATTGCCTGATTTTCATGAGAAAATTGCAGGATGTTTACCTTTTGATAGTTGGCAGGTCTGTAATAGTATCAATTGCGGGAGCTTTTCATCTGAGGTGGTGTGTATTTCAAGTAAAGCAGTTTGAGCATGGTTTTTAACAATCTTATTTCTCATAAAAACAGTAACAGATAATGCTACATGAAAAAAAAAAAAAAAAAAAAAACTTGGCTTTTCATTCTCAGTTGCCCTTTAATGTGTAAACATATTCAATGTTTGTGTTGAAAAGTTCTTATATGAAGTAGCAAATTTAAATTTCGGTAATTGTGATTATCAACTTGAGCAGTAAGGAAAAGAGTATAATACTATACAAAAAAAAGACCAGAATACAAGGTCTATAATTGTGTTACTCTTTTATGTTTCATCCTGGCTGTAATTGCTACCTTGCATATGGCTGAATTTCCCACATTATGCCATCTCTTTTAATCTATATTTTAACATTAGATGATGTAAGGACTATTTCCAAGGATTAAAATACCATGGGCTTAGTCAGTGATGATCTATTTACATATTACCTACCTAATACTTTGGAATGAATGTTGTGTGTGGCACTAACTTCACTGACCCTCATTAAAGCCAATGAAATTGGAAGGAATTTTTTACCCTCTGCCTTTTGTGATATAGCTCTCATATCAATACATGTTGTTGGATTTCATTAAGAAAAGGTGTGCTTTATATTAAGAACTTCTTTACAAGCAATTTGCTTGGCAAAAATGATTTTTGTTCATATTTATCTCCAACCCTTTTGCCTAATTGAAAGGAAAACAGCGCTGAAATTCTAGAGGTAAAAAACATTTTTAAATATTTCACCTTCGTGAAGTAAGTTAAGATTCTCAGAACTTGGTTCATGCGAGTAAAGGTTGGAATTTTGAATTCCTTCAGTTTTTGCCAGTGCCAAAAATGTGGCAAAAACTAGCCTGGATGGTTTTTTTCACTATGGCAAAAACTTGCTAACCCTGCACTTCCTTGTAGATAAGAATTGAAAAAAAAAAAATTTTTGTGCATTTTTTCTTCTCAATGCATTCAGAGCTGATGGTTCTCTTTGTCTAATAACCTTTTAGTCTTCATATACATCAGCATAAATACCTTTTTGGATGAATCAGATTTTCTGTTAATGTGTGACACTATCAGGTTAGAAACATTTTTAAATAGGAGATGACAAAGGTTAATGCTATACGGTTGCTGCTAACTGATAAGACAGTTAAATTTGCTCCAAGGGTGACAGGGTAAACTAGACAAATAACATTTATGATCTTTAATTATAAAATATATGATCTTTACTGAATAGGTAAAAGATGTGCAAGTTTTGGCTTTATGGATGCTTTCTTCACTTTTTAGCACGTATATATTCAGTAGAACAACAGTGAGAGTGTAAAAGAAATGTGAGGAAAGAAAATGTACAGTACTTACTTTGTGGAAAGAACAGATCTCTGGTATTTCAAGTTCTGCATAAAACACAGTGAAACCTCTATAAAAATGAAGATACCGGACCAAGAAAAAATATTGTTGTAGTGGGATTATCATTATATCAAGAGGCAACATTGTCATCACAAGTGATCAAACTCATGTTGCTGTTGGTTTTTTTTCTAAATCGCCCTTGTTAATACCACCAAAGGGTTTTTTATGCATGTTAAAATGGGGTTATTCTTTATCGAATCTATATATAGAAATTTCTTGAGGAATGAACGCATGAATATTGTATTATTTATTTCTTCTAATGTTACTCTCTGATGCAGGTAAGGAAACAGCATATGGACCGTAATGTTTATTTCCTTGTCAATGAATTAAAAGTTGCAAGTCGTTCACAAGCAGAGGACAGAGTATTTTTTGTTTCTGCAAAAGAGGCATTGCAAGCGAGACTTCAGCAACAGAAGGGTTTACCACCACATAGTAAGTTCTTGAATTTTTATGTGCACAGTATGAGATTATTGTTCCATATCTTGTGATAAGAAACACTAGAAATTGTGATCTAATTTGGAAATGCTTTGCAGCCGGTGCCCTTGCTGAAGGATTCCAGTCTAGATTTTTCGAGTTTCAAGATTTCGAAAGAAAGTTTGAGGTAAACAGACATTAATTCCTTCTGCATGTTATACTTGTATACCATCTCCCTTATACCAGAAACATGAATGTGCAAATTTCCACTGTTTTGGTTTATCAGTTGGTTGAATCCATTATTTTGCTTCTAAGTTTTGCCAAAAATGTAAATGCGTATCCCCCCTTGAAACAATGTTACAAACAATTTTAGGAAAATGTTGTATTTTTACAAAATGGTGGAGCCTTAGGCTGAATTACATTGATCAGGCATATTGTAGAAAAATAGCATACTTTATTGTGACGAAACTATTATGTATAAAGGAATTAAATGCAGTCATCGTCAGAGCGGCAAAACATTGTGGCCCAAAAAGTCAAAAGGTAAACATCAACAGGTGGATGGCATTGACCACAATTTTTTAGTTCCCAGTTGTTGTTTCACAACAGAAAATAACATCCATAGAGTAACATGCAGTAGGGTGAACATTCAAAAGTTATTTCCCAAGTTCATTCCCCCCCCCCCCCCCCACATCAAGAATTTGCACATTCATGTTTCTGGCACAAGAGGAATGATATATTATGGTTTAGCTTTCAGAAAACTTTGGCACTCTATTTTGAGACTGTTGCCAATTACAACATTTTCTTCAACAAAAGTGTATGTTTGGTTGCAAAAAGGTATCTAGAATAGACCTAATCATGTGTTTAAGCTTTATAAATCCCTTTTCTAATCATCCAAATGTTTTCTTTTGGTTTGGTTTTGAGAAAGTTTCAACTCTCTTCTACCAACTTCTGCTTTTCTTAATTCCTCCATACCAGAATTTTTTGAAACAGATCACAAAGAATTTGTCCAGGGAATGCTTTATTTTATTTTTATTAGTAAAATTTTTATCGGGATGAAATTAGACAAAGCAGAATAAATGAAAATTTGATGGGGGCAACAAGTTCCGATTAATTTTGCACAATCTTTTCTGGGTCTTAAAAGTAAAATGATGAGCAATCCAGTGTCATGTGAATGGAAAACAACTCTATTATGGTAGAAGCAGATTGCCTTTTGGATGAAGTAATGAACAGAAACAAAACAACAGAAAAAATAACCTCAGCTTTAAGACGTTTTATTCTACATTATTTTTTTATGTGCTATTGAAGAAAGAACTTCATATAGTTTTTGAAATGTATATAGCTGCCATTTTCATCGTATTTCGGGTATATCTCTCTCTACATTGTTTTACTTCTATTTATGAACTCGATTACTATTAAGCAACACTGAGCGAGCACTCTCTTTTAAATGCAAAATATAATCACTTTAAACCAGTGGTTCTCAAACAGTTGTCAACTGCAGCTCCCTTGCCCAATTTATGGTTCGTCTGAGGCTCCCCAGAATAGTTTAGTTGATATTTTCACTTATAAAATTGTGATACTATGCAGTTTATAGTAGATATTTTTATTTATAAATTAACCATTTTTCAAAACATTAATAGGCACACAAATTAATATCCCCATCTTGCCGCTGCGCACACTTTGAGAAACACTGCTCTAATTAGTCCGTGTTAGTCTTTGCTGTTATGATATTATAATACCTGGGGACTAATGCAGGTAATATGTTCATTATTACTGCATTCTCCCGCATTAGCCGGCATGCTGAAAAAATCAGAGGACACGCCAGATTTTTGAATGTTGAAGTTCAATCCATTCCCATCATGTAGGATAACATGATCTTCAGTTAAGGATAACATTATGCCTTCAAAAAACATAAATTTATATCAAGTGCTGAATAAATAGGTGAATGGGAATAAAATAATGGTTTTTCACTGAATCAAAAATGTTAAGGCTTAGGAATTTGATAATGGTAATAAAAATGGATAATTACTTATTGATATTATTTGATTATCTGAAACTCAACCAATACAAAATATAGACACTATTTTGTACGTTTTTCCTATATGTTCAGAGATTGAAGATATACTGTGTTACTTTTGTATTATAAACTTACCTTTTGCAGGACATTTCAAATTTTCACTGTTTATTTCAATTTTACACTTATGATCAAGGAGTACAAAAATACCATGCAGTCTATTTATTCTATGCTAAATACCTATGTTCCTATTCAACTCTTCTATTCTAAGAGAATGAATACGATTTGTAATAGCTAAAACAAATGTATTTCTCAAGCTAGCTGAACATAGATCATGAAATCAAAAGGATCCCAAAATCTAAAATGCTGAGAATAGACAAGGTTCAAATCAGTCAATTTGACTAATTCTTAGAGTTTAGCTATTTGAGAATGATCCAGAATATTTTACTCAAATTTTGGGGCATGCTGGAAAGTATGGATATTCTCAGCATGCTCATCTCTTGCCGTTTTCCTGCATGCAGGCTAATGATGGGTTGCAGGAATCTGTATTACAAATTTACAAAGGAAGGTATTTTTTAAACTTTTTGTAGGACTTTCTGTGATTTATCCAAGCTGTTTTTTCATTTAACCGTAATGTGCCTGACATGCATTTAGTCTCCAGTGACTTTCTGATATGAAAGTATAAGCTCACGAAGACATCGTATAAAGGTTTTCACTCTGAGACAAAATAATGGAGTGGATTGCTGGCAAACAAAGCATATGATACCAAATTGCTAATTCTTAGTAACTTCCTGTATTCTGATGGCGGGTGTTCATTTTGGTGCATTGTACCAAGCTTTTTCATCTCTCTCTAGGAATGCTTCACTGCATCATCAATGCCACTCGATCTTTCACTTGGTGACTCTAAGCATTTTGATAAATGTATCGGCATAGCTTTAGTTCAAACTTTTCTAGCAGCACAGAGATGGGCCAATGCTGATTTTCCAAGTTACAAATATGAGCTGTTTCCTCCATTAAAAAAGTAATACCCTTTGTAGTAGTCAGCCAACAGCAATTAAATTTTTACTTACATACAAGCAATCATCTGATAAATTTTAAAGTGAAACTTCTATAGCGACGTAACAGTAAAAGCGACATAAGAATAAATTATTCCTTCATAGGAAAAAATTCATCACAAAAATGGAAATGCTTTCTTTTTTCTCAAAACTCAACTTTTTCTTTTTTCCCCTCCAACTGATTATGTGATGAAGTTCGAGAAGCAGATGAGTTCTTGTTTTGGTGGGGGATGTCAACAGAGGTTCTCGCAGTGTAAGAAAATAAAGATTGAGGGAGGTTGGTTTGGACGGTTTTTCTGTTGGACAAAAACAGTGTTTACTACCTTTCCCTAATCCTTGTGACGCCGCACCCCCAATGGCCATTTGAGAGTATATTTCCCACACCAGTGAAATTTTTATTCAATTACATTGATGTCGGGTTATTTTATCATGCGTGCGGGCTGTTTTTGATGCATTTTTAAACTTTATTTGATATAAGTTATATTATATTGGTATATTTATAATAATTACAAATTTTCAAAAATTCATAAATCTAGTTATATTTAGCCCTTCTATCACGTGAGATTCTCACGCAGATTTTTTGCTCTTGAAGTTTGAAGATTTTGTTTTTTGGTAACTCTTAGAACACATAACACAAACGTCTCAGAAAACATTAATGTAGGCGAACAAATGTATAGAAACCCAACAGTTTCTGACACATAAATCCTCTGAGGAATGCTTACTAGTGGTGCATGTGCAGTTTATTGCTATTTATTCATTAGATCAATGCTGCAGAGAAATGTGTACAAGGTGCATGTATGGTTAAGTAGTTTATCACTGGTGGTCTCTTTTACTTTCTATACATCAAATCAGGTACAGAGCAGTACAATTTCTTGTGCCAATTATACCAAATATTCTAGCCAAATTAGTACCAAATGCTCTTTTTGAAAAAATTTGATGAAGAGCTTCATAAATGGCAATTTAAATATTCATGAAGTAGGCCTAATTTGAAAAAACATTTTCTCTTGGTATGTCCATCTTGCTGCAAAGGTGTGCAAAGCATCTTCAACTAAGCAATGGTTTTTTTCTTTGTTAGGATCTATTCTTTTGAGTAGATTTTAACCAAGAGTGTGAAATGTGGAAATTTTCTATGATGTGTCAGATAGAGTGTGGTCACATCGGGACTCAGGGTTTCTGATAACAATAACTGATTGACAAATATTTCTGAAAAAACAAATACCGGTCCTAAGTACAATATGACCATATCTCCTGCTTAGTCGAATGTGATGTATGAAAACAGGATAACTTTGTTACTTTGTTTTTCTTTCTTGTATTAAAGGTTTCAAAATATTAAATCGTGCATTTTTTAAAAATTGTTTTAGCAATGCCCCGCCCCTTTTAAGCTATATATTTTTTTATATTCAGAAATTATAAAAAGAAGAGAATGGTCTAATGTGTATCACAAATCATGATATTTTTTATAATGTACGGCATGCTCCATTGATTCCCTTGTGAATATCTTTGATTGAGGAACTGTGAATATTGTTAGTTTAAAGAAACTGATCGTGAACTGAAGAAAGATACTTTTTTTTCACCTTATACATTCCTTCACTATAGGAAAACTATCGCAAAAGCAGTGCTACGTGTACATTGATGATAGCGGCTATTATGGCCCAATTAGCACATTATAAACCTGAGAATAGAAATTTTTGTCAATAAGGAGAGCCTTCAGACACCACCTACATATTCTTGCAGATTGATAACGATAACTTATAGGGTATTATTATAGGTTAGATTATTATAGTATCTAAACCTTAAACTAGACAGATAAAAGAACCACACAGATAAAAGAGTGGTGCAACTGCTTCAAAGATGAGCACAAATCAGTGGAGAGTGAAGCATGTTCTGGTAGGCCCTCGACATCCATTAATGACATCTTCATTGACTAAGCGAGGACCCTGGTGATGCAGATCATTGAATCACAATCAGAGAACTTGCAGATGAGGTGATCATTAGCATTGAATCTGTTTATTCCATTTTGACTGAGGATTTCGGCTTCAGGAGAATTTTGGTGAAGTTTCTGCCAAAGCTGCTAGTGGACCAGAAATAATTTTGTTTTGAGATTGCACAGGATATGCTGGAGACTGTGAAAAATGATTCCAACTTCCCCAACACAGTAATTACTGGTGGTGAATCCTGGGTTTATGGGTATGACACAGAAACCAAGTTGCATTCATCACAATGGAAAGACCCAATATCCCTGAGGTGAAAGAAAGAATATGGCAAAGAAAGCAAAACAGACTTACAGCAATTTTGAAGTCACTCTGACCATCTTCTTTCACTCCAGTAGCATTGTTAATCACAGGTACGCACCACACTACTAAGCCACACATGCACCTCGTCCATATTCCTCTACAGAACTTGTAACAAATTGGTGCATGTGGAAATGTACATCAGTTGTGAGTCTAACATGAGTGAAGTTTGTTTCTGTTTAATGCTTGTTATGTGTAGTGCTGCACATCTGCAATCAATTTTTTTAAACTATGAGTTTTTTCTCAACTCATAGTGAAAGAAGTGAATGAATGAATAATTATACCATTGTAGACCTGTTGCTCTCTGTGGCGAGACTTTTTAATGGGGACATCTGCTCGTATTTTCATCTTGAAGTTGGGAATCACAGAAAATCAACTTTTCAGCCAACCACCACTGCGGTGACAGTGGGGTTTGAACCTGATCCTCGCGTTGCGAGTCTCACTATGGCCACTCAACCACCACAGCAGCTACGCATCACACTACAAAACCACCACGAAGGAGTACTACTGAAAAGGATTTGTGCAGCTTTCGGGATACTGTGAGACTCAAACAATCAGACCTGTTGGCAGCTCCATCGTGATACTGCCCATTCTTCCGCTTGGCACTCACCCACCCACATTCTTTATACTTGATACAGTTTCCTGGCCAAACACAACACACCTGTGCTTTGTTGGGCTCCTCTCCCAACATGGCTCTGTGTGACTTCTGGCTTTCAAGTAAGTGGAAAATGTCCACGAAATCGAACAGATTTCAGTCCAGAGACAGTATTGTACAGAATGCAATGGATCAGTTGCATGACATCTCAAAAGAGGTGTTCCAGCGCTGTTTCCGACATGGCAGAACCATGGGAAAAGTTTGTGGCAGCCCAACAGGACTAATTTGAAGAGGATTAGTGTAATATATCTGGATATGAGTATATATTTTTTATGAATCAAGGTTGTATACTTTTTAAACAGCATGGTATACTTGCTATAAGCATGGTGTACTTGCTATAAGCATGGTGTACTTGTTATAAGCATGGTGTACTTGTTATAAGCATGGTGTACTTGTTATAAGCATGGTTTACTTGCTATATAATTTACGAAATACTCAGGTGTATGCCAAGTTTTTTGTTAAAAATTTTGTTTTTTAAGTTTTTTTTTGGGGGGGGGTTGGTTTTAGTTTTTTAGTAGAAAATATCTATCCCCCACTTCACCAAATCATACAGCTACATGGCCTCCACACGACAAGCTCAAAGGTCTGCGACGTTATTGGAATACTTTATATGGCATCACTAATCAGTAGAGTGATAGGAACCGAGAGACACCCAGGCTCTGTCACAATCGGTAATATAAGCACATTGTTCCAGGTGACTCGGGTGCCTTCGGGGAACCAAACCATTTATTGAGCTTGAGAAAGATATGTTACATACATGGGCCATTATGCACCTCACCAGTAAACAAGTATAAAATTTATGATCGACATGAATCACAATTATAAATCACGAAATCATCATAATAATCGTCATAATCGAGAATAGTTCTTGATAAAATTTGATTTTATTCTCTTCAGGGATTTTCATTGAATCAGTAACTATCACATTAATAAAAGCTGTCAATCTGCTGCTGGATTGATCTAATCGCTGCAACGTGTGGTTTGTTTTGGTCCAAAGACAATCTGTAATTTCTGCTTGTATCCAACTTTTCGATAAGCCCGCATGGATCAAACCATTCTCGACTACTCAGGCTCCTCTTCTTCTTCAGTCGTGGTCCGCTGAAGTTGGATTTCTGTGGTTCTCTCCCAACTTTGAGGCGCCAATGCTAGCCAATCTCCCCATTAAAAAGTCTCGCCACAGAGAGCAACAGGTCTACGAACAGTACAAATGTAATTCAGTCATTACACTTCCCTTCTAAAATATAGATGTCAGAACTCTTCTATATAGATGTCAGCACTGAAAAATCGAGAACAACACTAGATACGCGCTCATACTGTCAGACATACACACACTTACACTTCCGGCACAATTCACTAGGTAGTAAATTGCCCATAGATGACAATAAACCTGAGTTTTGCTCAGTTTGAAAGAAAGAAAGAAGAAAATTGCCTCAAGATGTGAGCTATCAACAAGTCTTTTAAAGATTATTTAAGGAATTTATGAGCTGAATCAATGAGTTCCGAAGATAGGCTAAATTAACAAGAGAAAGCGGTGACTTAAAGAATCCTGGTAGTAGACTTGTGTGCCAGTGGGTTCACAAGCTGTAAAATTTGTTTCGTGAAATCGTCATTAAATCCAACAAAGTGATATATCAGGAACACAATGGATGTAACTGAAAATGACATCTTTGAAATTGATAGCGGCGATAACTGCATAGTTGAAGATGAAAACGAAGATTTTACACCATATATAAGGACTTAGCTTTTCATGTAGAGCTGGAGAGTCAGAAGAATGGAAATGCCATGCAGAGCTGGAGAGTCAGAAGAATGGAAATGCCATGCTTAGGATTAGAAAAGTTAGAATAATTATTCATTGTGACTTTTATTTCATAAAAATATAAGAATTTTTTTTCCCTGTCAAATGCGATGATTTTGAGAGGTCGACGTAAAAATGGATTTAGCAAGTGACTGGAGTTAAAAGGCATTTTTGCTGAAAACAGGCTCCTCGTTATAAGGGGGTTCAACTACATACTAATATATTTTCCTATATAAATTATTCTCAATTCTTAAGTTATTTCATGGGATAAAATACAATGTTCTTTCAAGTGTGGACTCTAAGAGGAATTGGCACAGAATGTATGAGTGTGATGATTTTTTGTCAAGTGTAAATTATCAACCACATTTTTTTATTGATTCAATTTGAACTACCAAGGTTTGTAATTTTGAAAGTGTCACAATTTCATTTACCTACGATTGAAGTGAAAAATCATATTTCTTGCTATATATGAAGAGATAGTTGTAACTAGAAATACAGATGGAAGACTAATGCAGTGCTCAGCATTATTTTACGATGGCAAGATTTTACAAAATAGTATTGACATCTGATGATAAAAGTTGAAAGTAATAACATTAAAAATTGCATCCATTACAGAAATTTTAATGTCACAGTTACTATCTCAGGAATACAAAGGTTTTTAACAGCTGGCTGATGTAAAGATATGTTTAGGAAAGAGAAAATTCAACTGCCCTTGCGGGAAATCAAACCCATGTCCTCTCACTTTCTGGACATCATCCTCTGATAAGTTGCCATCTGGTGGCAGTGTCAGCAATTGTAGGCTTTGGCTTGAGTTATGTACGATCCTGTTCAGTGCACATGAGCTCCAAGGAAAGATTGAGATATTCATTGCCTTTGTAGTCTAATGGTGTAGGGCGCTCACCTGGATTGTGAGAGGATATGGGTTCAATTTCCTGCATGGGCAGTAGAATTTTTTCTCTCTCTCCTAAACATATCTTCACATTAACTGTTAAAACCTCCTTTTTTTACATAGCGGAAAATGACATCATCCACCGATACCTCAGGAATTCCCAAACCTTTTAGGTTCACAACAGCCATTAGATTGAGATATTAAATATCCTTCCGCACTCCTGCCTGCATTTTGATGGCACTTGGCAGTTTTTTACATATTGGTCATTAAAATCTTTTTTCAATTTATCATTCTTACTAAGGTTCAATATTATTTTATCTTTGAAATATCTTACTGCACTCCTAACCAATTTCCCAACAAATGGATATGGTTTGAATGGATAGGTAGAATTTATAATTTCTACAAAAGAAAGAAATTACTAGAAAAAGAAAGAGTTGTGGTTGGGGATCTTGTTTTTACTTGATGTTTATATGGGGGAAGTTTCCTCAATTATTCTTCAAGACTCATGAAAGGTTTTGCAAATATATACAATGTAAACACATGCATTCACACACAAATGAAAACACTACAGAAAACCAACTTAATACCAAATCATGTTATATTTATTGCAATACATGTTTTCTTGTAATACATTGAACATCTTGTAATAAATACGACCAAAGAAGACTTCAAATTAAGAACCAACTACTTTTGCTTCAAATTGAATATTGCTATCCATAAAGACCTTAAAAAATACCATGTATATTTTCCCCCTAAATAAAGTTTTTTCAATCAAATTTTTCTCTTTTAAAAAATCATGTAGTTTATCTAAACATTTAAGAGTTTCCTGTTGAATTTTGAGGGTTAATGCATTTTTTTGCATATTATTTTGGAAGACTAGATTAATATGTTTTGTGCTGAGTTGCATTTGGAAGCCCAGATTTGATGATTTTAATTCTCATTAGTTATCTTCTTAATGTAACTTTTTTGTGACTACACTTAGTCAGATTGACATGATTATTAGAGAAGTAAATCTAGAATGTCATATCCTCCTTCCAATATAAATACATATAATCAATATAAATATTCATAGTTTACTGGTAATTTTCTGTCCGAATTCTTTTCCTTGTCTTCATTTTTCAATTTTCCAGAACTTTGAATCCTTTCATACGCGTTCTTTAAAAATAATATTCAGATAAATTTGATTCTGGAACAAACACTCATTATGAACTTGAAATTATATGTGCTAGTCAATGAGACGATATTGACATTGAGGGAATCTAAAAGTATTCATATTCTTTTAACATGCATGCAAGCACATATTAAAAGCACACACCTTTTTCTTTATCCTTTCATTTTATTATTTCTATGATTCTGAAAATTGATGCTTCAGTTAGACAGTACTGTCTTGGTGTATTATATAACTTCAGAAAGAGGAATGTTATATTATGTTTATCTTTAAAATCGTCTTGTTCTATAATTTCAAGGATTCAATTGAAGGAAATTCAATCAAGCTTTGTAGAAAGAAGCTATTTTTTGACAAATTAATTCAAGTGTTTTTCTTTGTTCTTCTCAGAGGAATAACAAGGTTCAATAATATACACAATATAATACGCGTAAAAGTTAAGGATGGAGTACTTTTTTATACTTATTGAAGAAATTATACAGGAATATGAATGAACATGCATTTCAATATTTGAGTATAATTTTCTCAAGATCTGTAAAAATTTAATCCATATTCAACTTTTTGACACATGTATTTAGCTCATCTCGTTAAACTATTAATTAACTTGATTAACTATTTCAAGCACTTATTTGTAAAGCTCAGTCCATTATTTGAGCTCATTGATCCATGTGGGGAAACATGACTCAAAAAATAGGGGGGGGGGGAGTACTTGCAGTCCACTAACAGCTTTAGTTTTTTCTGTGTTTTTTCCTACCGATTCATAAAAGATGTTATCTAATATGAAAAGTTATATTTTTGTAGTTGAGACCTAAGACACGCAACAGATTGTTTGTTCATAATTTAAATATGGATGTATCAAGAAGTATCTTCCACAATCACTGTACCAACACATCAACATAAATTAATACATTTGATACACTTACATTTAAGATATTGTGAATGCACAGTTCAGTTTCCTTACAATAAAATGGTTTCACCTTTTTTTTTTCACACTCTAAGATTGAATGGAGAAAATGTGGATATTTTATTCCATGTAACTATATTCCGTCTTCCTAATGGCCAGGTTTCTATAGAGAGCGTAACCTAAAATTACTAGAATGGACATCACAGCCAGTGTACTTCCAACTGCTATTGGCACAGTTTCGTCTTGTGCAAATGGTTCTGGCACCCCTCCAATTCTTACAAGACTACATCTCTGTACTGAAATTGGATACAAGTGGATGACTTACTGGCATTCATATAATTACATATATATAGTCGTGTGTAAAAATATGTATTCACTCACTGAAAAGACACAATTCAGCATTTTTGTCTTTTTAAGAAAGAATTCAGCTATATGGTGGGAAAGAGGGAAGTCCTCAGCATCCATGAAGTGGGGTGACTGATCAAATATTGCATATAAACAGGGTGTCCCAGAACTCTGTCATGAGTAGATGATAGTATGAACAAAGACAGACAATTTTTGTAATGGAACAATGGGGTTTCAAATGACTGTTTTTGGTCAGCCATGTTAACATGTACTTTAAGCCACAGAGGAGCCAAAAAGGAAGAGAGAAAAGTCAATGTAAACCTGTGTGTTAGAAGGAAATAATCTCTCTCTCTCTCTCCCCCCCCCCCCCCACACACACACAATACCATTAGAGAGGAAAAAGAACATTTCTTTCTCTTTTAATTGCCTCTCACCAGGAGGGGAAAAAAATTTGATAACGTGCATGAAATTTCCCTATCATTCCTCATGATGCTAGGAAGTTTGTCATATTTCAGAGACTCATTAAGTAAGGTAATGCATGTATCTGCCAAATTACTAGGTTGCGAAACTGGGTTCTGTTGCAAAAAGTTTGCTTGATATGACCATCATCATTTTGTTGATAGAATTTTGAAAACCTGCATATATTACTGACGCTATTGTACCCAATGCTCCCCTCCATCTCTGGGAGCCTAACAGGGTTGTCAAAATTCTGGGGTTTTTTTCCAGCATTTTTTTTTTTGGTGGGGGGGGGGGGTTCAGGTTTTCAGGGTTTTTTTGAGTTTATGATACTGACGCAAAGAGAGCAAGTTATATATTCTGTATCCCAGGCTGGACAAATCGTAAAAAAAACTAGGCACCAGAACAATTTTTTAGGCGCAAAAAAAAAAAATTTCACCCAAAGAAAAAGTCCAAAATAATGCTTATTTTGACATTCAAAATTTTCAACGGGATGGATAGGATAGACCATGATCAGGGATATGTAAATTTCGCAAAAAAAATTTAAAAATCATAAATTTCGCGTTTATTTGCAAAAAAAAAAAAAAAAAATCAGGTCAGGAATTTCATGTGTTCACACAAAAAAAAATTATTTTTTCACAAAAAATAAAAATTAAAAAAATAAAATATATTTAAAAACATAGGTCCTCGGCTAAAATGATTTTTCTGAGGTCCCCTGCCCTACCTTGCTATAAAGGCTTACTGTGGATAATTTGAACCAGATCTCATCTTCATGAAGTCCCTCTGCACTAGGTTTCTGAGCCGTGCTCGGTCGGACCCATGCATTAAGACGACACTGGTTGGATGTCATGTGTAAAGTCAATTTATTTTAACTCTTTTCTGCTGCTGTGTCTTCAGCAGAATACTATGCCATTCATCAATTCCGACATACAGTAGAGTCTCGTTTATCCGACCCTCCATATTATCCGGCATCCCACCGCAAAAAAAAGAAAGATAGATCAAGCACCAACTGTTGAGCTTTCAGAATTTCACATAACGACGGAGTTGAGGCTCTAGAAACTGCAATTAGATACATTGAGTAACAAGAAGCTACAGGAATCGACATAATGATGCTACAAAGATTTCAAGATTTGGCTGCGAAGAAACGGCACTTGTGAGGGAAGCAGACTAGGATCAAAATTTTTTTTTAAATCATCACAGGACTGAACTTTATTAAGTACTGTATTTAACTTCAAAATATTCTGTAACTGTAAGTTCATTTTCTCACTTAATTTTTTCTGTTTTGCTGTAAGCATGATTATTAGGTTCGTAATGTGCGAAAGTATAACATAGTTTGGCGTTTACTAGGCTTTTCCTTAACGGCTCTGTATTATCCGACGTTCTACCGGCCTGTTTATGTCGGATAAGCGAGACTCTACTGTACTCATTTGTTAATTTTTTTTTCGTAAAAATGTCCTTGAAATGTGAGCCCAAATGATTTCAAATCTACTAACTTACTCCACAAAACATGTGAAAACGGAAAGTTTGATCCTTTCAAATTGTCGATTAGCATAATTTTCCAAAACTTAACAGAACTCGGAAACGAATGTCAACTGAACCCATAAATTTCAGGAGCTAGAATTTCATTGTCAAGACTTATTTTGAAGAAACATACTGGAGTAATCGTCTTCATATTTATTGAGAAAAGCAGCAATATAAGATATTCGCTCAGATGGATGACATCTTTGAACCACAAATTCTGCCTGCTTATTACAGGCATCAAGAAGAATTTTGCTGCCAGTAATATCCTACTTATACAGTGATACTTTTTTTCCTTTTTGGTAGCTTAAATACGCACTGCTCATTTTTCTTGAGTGCAAAAAAAGTTATATTCGTCTTGGCCACAACAGAATTAAATTCTTTGATCCACAATATTCACTTTATGCGCCCAGCATTGGTAGTGCAAAATGTTGTCACCAAGTAGTGTTTTTTAATAATTTGAAGCGCAGAGTCTGATACTAGATCCTTTATTTTCTTATTCTTTTAAGGTGTCAATTATAGCTTGGAAACAGACGGAAGAATTAACGATAAAATTTAAATTATCGGGATTTCACAGAAAAGTAATAAAAATTTAAATTATCGGGATTTCACAGAAAAGTAATAAAAATTCAAATTTTTGCATTTATTCATGAAAATTTTCAAATTTTGCATTTATCACATTTATTTTGTATATTTCACATTTATCGTGGTTATTTCGTAAATACAAAATTTACGTATCCCTAACCATGATTTATTGATTTGCCGTCACTCAACTGCTTTTATAAGGGGACACCAGTATCATTTGGTAAGGAGCAATTCTAGGTTATGGTGTCTCAGGGAATTTTTCTCTGATAGGGTTGTTAGAAAATTGAATAGCTTACCCTTGGGGGTAGTAAATTGTAACACAATTGACACGTTTAAAAAGAAATATGATAAACATGCTGGGGTAAATCGAGAAGCTATCCATACTTAGACTGAGACAACCATAAGTATTCTTTATGGGCATTGTATAATATTTTATCATGCATATATATATATATATTGTTTGCAATTGCATTTTTAATTAAGTTGCTGTGTTTTATGGACATCTTTTTCTCAGCCACCTTGTTAGGCATTTTGCCTGTTGTGGCCTTGAATTTGTATTTGTAGTAGTACAGGTGTCACATTATCAACTGTGTGTGCTGATTGTAAGTTGGTTTTCATATTTAGAAAAATCTTACCCGGAGAAAATTTTCCTTTTTGCACATCATAAACTTGGAGTCTAACATCCTGTAGTCTTGCGAGCACCACCCTTTCTTTTTTGATATTATACATCGCAATGACATCAGGTGATGGGCAGAAATATGATTTTCCGAATGGCGTGTGAAAAAGTGGATACTCCTCTTCACTTCTGGCTGTCTGTTTTCCAACTAAAAAAGATAACAATTCTGTACCTGTGTATATTTCATTTGTGGAAATTCAGGTGTTAGAATATAACCAATCGGATAGAAATAGAAACCTTTACAGATATCTCTGCAGAGTTTCAGAAATATATTTCAATTGATTGATTTTACATGATTTCTCAAGTATTGCTCTGCTTTCATACTGTAATACTACTACTTAATCATGCAACGTAACCATACATGCTACACATTCTTCTGCAGAATTTCTAACGTCGGTACATGCTGGAATTTGTGGCCTCCAACATATTTATATTGTCAGAGTTGTTTGCGCTCTTGCTGTCGCTGCAGTCTTCCTTCCATATTTGGAAGTGAAGATGATAAATGCTTGAATTTTCATGTTATGGGAGTATCATGTTGAAGGTCTGCTTGCTCTCTGTGGAGAGACTTTTGCAAATGGGTTACCAACTATATATACCGTAAAACTACCACCACTTTCTGTGCATGCACCTTGTACACATTCCTTTGCAAATTTTTTAAAGAATTGTCACATGCCAGAATGCGTATTCTGAATGTATGTGTACCCCTAACGTATCTATGTTGTCGTGGGGTTATCAGATTCCAAAATCGAGAAAGGAGGATGTCTTTGTGCACACCCTTACTCTTACGTAACTTTTCCCAATTTTCACAGTGTCTCTATACTGACCAATAAAACCAGTCACAATAACAGCTAAAAGAGGGGGAAAACAAAATTCTGAGGATTTCAACAGCTATTGGTCAATGCATGTGGAAAAAAACAAAACTCATATCAATGGAGATGTTTCAAAGTGGGGGGAAAAAAGGAAAATACTTTTGAAAAGCGGAATAAAAGGGCGAATTTTGCAGAACGTAGGAGGATGTCTGATAACCCTATGTTGTCAGAATTAGGATTATGTATTCTTGCTCTCGTGCTGCCATCTGTCTTCCATATTGTGAAGTGAAAATGACAAACGCCTGAACTTTTTATGTTATGCAAGTATCATGTTGGAGGTCGGTCGGCCTGCTCTCTGTGGAGAGGCATTTTCAAGAGGAAGACTGGTTGGTTTTTGCGCCTCGAAATTGATACTATAAAACTGAAGAATTTTAGTCCAAGTTCTTGGTTAGCTAAGGAAGTATTGAAATATGGTGCAAATAGGTTAATGCAATATTTATTATTGAATGGGTGCTATTTAAAATTTAAAAAAAAAATGTTGAGTTATAACTACCATTGCTAGCTCCATCGAAGAGAGCGTTCGTTGTATCATATAGAAGTTCCATTGACATGAGTTCCCATGAGTCTGGTACTGGCTTATCTTTGTCTCTGTGCTGTAAGAAAAAAATTCAGTATGTTCTTTTGTAGGAAAGAGAAATAAAAAACTCTTTACCCCTTTATAAATTAGTCATAAAGGTCCAAAATATTAAAATTGATCTGTAATCTGTATAGGAATCAGAAAAGTTAAAACATATTTAATTTTCAGCTGTTGAACTTTCATGATTACTTCCAACATAATGGTAATTAATGCTAAATTCAGAATCAGACGAGAAATATCGAATTCCTGTGAAGAATTCAAAGGTATAATATAATAAAACAACAGTCAATACTAAATATTTAGTTATTATGCCACCTACTGTTGTGAATATGAGTCGAAGTGTGAATCCAGACCAAGAAAGTTCAAGAATAGGTTCCTTTCTGAACTGTCCACATTCACCCTTGGCTCGAGCATCTTGCGCTAGTGGGATTGCTACTGTCTGTGAAAAAAATACGAGAAAAATGTTTGATTTAAACCGTTTCATATTGATGTATTTCACAAGAAAAATGAGACTAGATGCGTTGACTCACACATATAATTTGAATTTTCCTTTACTGTACGTTGCACCTCTAAACCAGGGGGGTGCACAATTTTTTTAGTCCTTGGGCCAGAAACCTTGCATATAAATTGTGACCATATGGCATGCATTTTACGGGACATTTCCATCATTTGGTTATACCAGTTGACATTTTTACGGGCATCTTTTTTCAGCCTCCTCGTTGAGCAATTCGCGTGTTGTGGCCTCTGTATTTCTAATTTCGTCCATCCCAACTTTTTTTTATAAAATGTCCTGTTCCCCCAGCCTTTTATTTTCAACGATGCCTTACTTGAAATTTTGAAATCAAGAATTAAGATTTTTTTCATGACTTAAAAACTGTTATAATTATGACTCAATCGTAATTATTTATAGCCATATAAATGCAGTATCTATAAATACAGTATATTCATTTCACATATTTGCCAAACACCTATTCAGTCTTTTAATTACAGTAAAACCCCCTCTTTTGCTGACGCCGGCGACTTGAAAATTCGTCTGTAAAAGAGGGGTTTGAAATGCATACTTTCATAATAAAAGGAGAAATTATTTGGCCGTAAAAGAGGGGGTTTCCGTTTAGAAGGAATTTACTGTATTTGCTCTGACAATTCTTTTGGCTAAAATTGGCAACTTAGATAATTTTTTGCCCCTAATCAACTTTTCTTGCATTTGACAATTTTTTTGGCAATAATTGATAACTACTTGCATTTGACAATTTCTCGGAAATATTTTTTTACTAATTTATTTGCATTTGAGAATTTTTTTGGCAATAATTGGCGATATACCGCATTTATCCTGATTTCTCGTATTTTTATCAGAGAAATATGGTCATCCTAAGTATTTATCGTGTAGTGTAATTGATACTTTTTTACCGAAATACCTTTCGTGGGCCGGATGTAACCTCTTGGCGGGCCGCATTTGGCTCGCTGGCCCGGAGCTGGTTCTCTAAACTATTTTAGGCTAGGCTACTGTATTTATACATACTTTCAAAGGAAAATATTTTTAGTACGTACATATACAGTGATCTCACTTATGCATCGGTGCAAGGGGAACAACGAAGAAAAACATAAGTCAGACCTGCCAACTTTCCGGATTTTTCATCCTTTCTCCTGCTCTCCGGATTTGTTAAAATTTCTCCGGTTCTGGCAGAAAATTAGGTTTTACGCGAGCTTTCACGTTGTCGTGACGTCAATAATTGCCGTCATCGTTAGGAGAAACACCCATTGAGGACAGACGTGGTCATTTCCATCGAGCAACCGGAAAAAAAAGTCTTGATGACCACATTTAAGCAACCGGCAAAGACGTGACTTTGCTTGCTTAGCGTTTATCGGCAATCGTTTATCAGGGGGTAAGCCCTTAGTTGCCGAAATTCCTGTATAATCGTTATTGTATTCTATTAACAGCCGTGCGGTAAACCGTGGTGGTGGGTAAACACAAGTTTGCAGCTTTTTATTTTAAAGTTTTTTAATTGTTTCCTCTGATTAAATGCCTTCAGAAAGAAAATATAAAACTTTAAGCTGTATTAAGCTAAATATAAAGCTTTTAAGAGTTCATGTACCCAAGATCATCAATCACTCATAGCATCCACGAAAGGAAATACTTATGTTTTATGAACAGTATGTAGATGGGATTTCTCTATTCTGCATGGAAAGACTGACACGGAATTATATTCTGCTCTGGGACAATGCAGAACCTGCCTTGGGGGGGGGGGGATGGAACTTTTTCTTAATTGGTTGAAAAAAAGTTTTTTGTGAATTTTTTTTTTTGATCAAGTCTATTAGTGCCGGCGGTGGGGAGCAAGTACAGTGATTCCGGAGATTCCCCCCTCGGGAGAATCTCCGGATTTCTGGATTCCAAAAGTTGGCACGTCTGCATAAGTGAAAGAGGAATAGCATAATTTACCTATATCTTTGACCGGGAGCGTAGAAAATCGTCTTATAACTGAGAGATACGTATAATTGAGATATCACTGCATGATATTTCTGCACACTGCTCTCTACGTTTAACGTGATTGCATCTTTAAAATTGGTTAGCTGATCGAACTTGGAGCTGAAAACTTGTTTGAAAAATTTACCATAACAAAAATACACTTTTAGCGCTTTCATTTCAGAATGAATGCGAGGTAGATCCTAATTCAACGATAACCCAATGATGTGAACACATTTTCAGTTGCGAGCACCAGACTGATCTTCCTGTTTCGTGTCCCCCTCCCTCAAACCCATCGCGGGCCATTGAGGGAGGGGGACGTTTAAGAATATTCATAGAGGCAGTGTGGTACATAGTGCGAAGTGGTTGCCAATGGAGACTTTTACCAAAAACTTATGGTAATTACAGGAGTATACATAGGAGATTTAAAAGATGGTGTGAACGAGATGTCTGGGAAAAATTGCTTGAATATACTCAACAAGAGCCTGATTTAGAAGTTGCTATAATCGAAGGTACGATCATCCGAGCCCATCCATGTTCAAACCAACTTCATTCTTTCATTTCATATTCCCGCCTCCAAATGTTGATCCTGCGTGTACATGAAAAGGGATTCAGCAATTCCGCGTGTGTGGTTTTCTCGGAGCTTTCGCTAACGTTTGTGAAGGACGTGCGGCGAGCTGCCAATTTCGTTGCGGGTCTGGTTGGTGCTTTGTTTTGGTGGTTAGACTATTCTTCTGCAGGGCCGTCTTAAGAGCTTCACAAGCCCCCGAACCATGTGATTTTTCTGAGGTCCTACCTGGCAAATTTATATGTATGCGTTCGAAAATTTCAACCGTATCTCATTTGTGTGAGCGCCCCCTTCTTTTGAGGCCCTGGACTGCCCGGTTTAGCCCATGCACGAAGACGGCATTGTTTATGGGGAGCCGTCGAACGTTGACTAGGGTGAGGGAGTCACGGATGATAAAAGTTTAAAAGAGAAAGAATCATTGATTTAAAAAAAACCCATGTATCTCTCTATTGAATTGTAACTTCGCTGTAGCATTGCTTCATCTCACTGCGCTTTCTGTAGAATTATGGAAAACTTGATGTGGTGATGGGAAACTGCATCCATCGCACTCGTTTCCTACTACGATATACTCACTTGTTCACCACCTGCACTGGGATAGGTTATAGTGAAAGATGCGATCATCTTGGCCAATATGCAAATTTTCCCTTCTGTGTTCCATACTGCATATGTGAATTCAGGTGCGACTTCTTTCGCCGAGGCATCTGCAATGAAGACATGATAATTACGTCTAGTTTTATTGCCGACAAAAGTTACAAAAACAACATCAAAGCATTAATTAGTTCATTGGCACTTAACTCTGTCTGATGCATTGAGCTTCCTCCTAACTTACCATCAGTTTCTGGTTTTCCAGCAACACTGCTTGGTGTGACCTGTAAGGGTTTGAAATGAGCAATTAATGCAGTGATTTAAAGTAATTATCAGCATGCTATACTTGTTAACTGTATGGAAAACCACTGTTAATGATTTGTATGTCACCTATGTGTTTATTCGATATACATACAGCATGGATATTGCCGATAAAAGCATTTAAATTCAATATTTAAAATTACGTTGCCAAATCGAGAATGTGGGGGTATTTTCATATCGAATCTGATATGTTACTGCTTAGATTGAAATTATAAATAGCGGTGAATTTCTTTAGTCCACACTAGTAGAAAAACAGCACGGCTGTCTTCGTGAACAAATCGCATTCCAGTCTGTCCAAGTTTTCAATCGGTGGTGATAGAGAACGGGGTGCACAACCTCGTCCCGCCGACCGAATGTGACCCGCCAAGGCGTTTCTGAGGAATAGTATCAATATAAACAACACGATAGGTAGAGCAGTTTATCGCCCGCGGACTGAAAAAGTTGTGAATTTCTGCGACAAAGGAGAGATCTGTGATTTTGGTGTATGAGAAGTTGTAGAACACCCGATTTGTTGCGTGATTTTGTCCATAAGTGTGGACGTACCCTTATACAACAGCTTAAAATTGATTTTTCGGGGGGAAAAAAAGGTGTCTTTAGCACGTCGTTCATATTCGGATGTATTGACGCAGACATGTATACATAGCTGTTTTAAATCTCTCAAAAATTGTTGGGTCCCGGTTTGAATACCTTTGGTGTATAATAATGAAACATTCAATGCCAATAAAATGGATCTACTGGTTTTTTTTAGTTACTGCCTCCGTTTGGTTGACCCGTAACCCTTTTGCTTCCGGACCAGAATAATCCGCGAACTATCGAGTGTCTCACCGCGTGTTTTTCATGCTGAAAAATTCGCTTGCATAGGATAGATCGAAAGGATCAAGAATTTTAAGCATCTTCTGGCTGTCAACTGTTCAAGGCTCTGCGCTCAGCTTGGTAGGAATCTTTTTGATGTGCCTTCAAGAGGGAAGGCTTCACAAGCAATTGACTCGTCATCCCACCAGCATTGCTCGCTTACAGCCGGGGCATGAATAGTGTGAACTCACCTTCAAATGATGGTGTATTTATTTTTTTGGTGGTGGGGGGGGGGGGATTCAGCGTTGGCCATGTTTTAAATTAACAACTATATCGACCCAACTGGATTGTATTAAACTAACTGCATTGTGCAATGCGATAGCCTACGTGACACAATAACAGTCTGAAAGGTCACATGATTCGATTTAAAAAAGAATGAAATTAACTGATCCATACCTGAACCTGTCCTTGTGTTTCTTCGCATATGCATACTGCAATGATTCCGAACATGAAGAAATAAACTGCCAACAAAAAAAGACACTTTTATTCATTATTTGTTCTGGCACTATTTATTGTATGAGAAATATACTTATAGGATAGATTTTTCAAAGCTGGGAGAGGGGCAAGAAGATCTGTGCTAGTTTCGTAAAGGTTCATTCCCATCGAGATTTGGAGCTCTTGAAAGATGTTTTCGTTGTGTCTCTACGTTAGATTCTTGACCTTATGTGTTTCACTGACTTTTTATGCCCACAAGGTAAAGTGAACGGACCCCCCGTGCCAACAAAATGAAGGCTACGGAGGGGCGTCGGAAATATTTTGGACCTGTAGGTGCTGGACCCGATTTTCATTCCTGAATTAATTCTGGGGGTGCTCGAGCACCCACTGCACTCACTTCTCCGACGCCACTGCTCTTCTACCTAACTGGAAATACCAGTCTAGCAATTTTCATACTTCCAGAAATCCTCTGCACCCGAGGTCCCTTGATCGGCTGGAAGGAGCCCACGCGTAATACATTAATACACCGTTTTGTCCTGCCCTTTATTTCCCCGCCTAATTAAAGACGGGCCCTGACAAAAGAAATTGTAATCCCAAAATATATCGCGACACCTCTGACCGATCCAGGACCGGCAGGGATGTCAGAAGTATTTTAGAGCTGGTGCTCCACTTGAGTTTTTGGTTGCAGACTTTGATTTCTGAATTTATTCTGGGAGTGCTCTGCCACATGATACAAAATTCGTGGGCTCAATCGTCCCCGGCTGCCCACGGACATACCTTCACAAAATAATATCCAGTATATCGCAATGTGAAAACAGCGAGTAAATTGTTTTCTCTTCCAAGCTCATGGACTTCCTGAAATCTCTCCAAGGATCCCGTGGATCCCTTCTCTGGGCCGCAACTGGGGGGGGGGGGAAGCAGGCAAGTCTGGTGCCCAGGCGTTGGATTAGAGGGGGAAGCAGAATTCACTCTTTGTTCGTTCAAAATTATGGGAAAGGAGCGTAAAAATGGATGCTTTGGGGCCCGGGCGACAGAATGTCTTCGTTTCCAGTTAAGAACCACTGCTTTACTTAATGTATTTTTTGAATGGAGGAACACTGATTAAACTGACCATCGTAAACCAGATTTCAGGTGAGCCTAGTTCTGATTTTTACATGATCTGGTGGAGCATTTGCTCAGGGCCCCCTCCATAACTTTAGAGCTCTAAAATTAACGCATGCTGGAAAGTCTTCTACCCTGCGGTCTGGGTAACTCCATAATTTTACTCATCCCAGGATCCCGTGAGATCAGTCCCTAGGTTACAGTATTTGATAATTTTTTATGTATAGAGAGATTTGCAAGATGCATAATTTCGTGTGCAGTTATCATTCTAATATTGGAAATATAGTGAACTTCGATTAACCGTCACCGTCCGGACCAGAGCTGTGACGGATAACAGAAATCTCTTAATACGTATGTACAGTAACGTGATTTAATTTCGGGTTTGGGACGAAAATGAAAATAAAATCCTTTGAAAGTGTATATACATACATATTGTATTTAATTTTACACACAATCTATATAAACTTCAATGTAAGGTCAGCCTTACAGTGGCGATATTGAAAATGGCGTCCTTTACGTTTTATCTTTCCCAAAATTCTTTGACAGTCATGGCATCATCAGATGGAAGCAAACCTTCGATAAAAGCTTTTCAGTAACGTCGCTTCATATTTTCGATTATGCCTTGGTCCATAGGCTGTATAAGTGGAGTTGTATTCTCTGGGAGAAAGAGGCATGTTATTTTGCCATCATCACTTTTGAGTTCATAAGAGAGCATTGTCCATTAACAGCAGTGCTTCGTGCGGCAACTGCTTTTCGGCCATGTGAGCTCTTTAACTTGAAGCACGAAAACGCTGTGAAACAATTCTGAAAAATGTTTTTGATCCATCTAAGTACTTTTTTGGGCTTAATAGTTCACAGGCAATGCGTTCATATTTAAATTTTTGAAAGCAAGAGGTTTTTTTGATTTATCAATTGCATGCAGGAGTAATCTATGATTGCACAGACCATAGCAGTGATCTGATCTTTTTGGACCTTAAAAACCTGGGCTGTTTTTTCCGTATTTTTAGACGATGAGGGATAA
The DNA here is from genome assembly GCF_987345545.1 of Pholcus phalangioides. Taxonomy (NCBI): domain Eukaryota; kingdom Metazoa; phylum Arthropoda; class Arachnida; order Araneae; family Pholcidae; genus Pholcus; species Pholcus phalangioides. The sequence continues at coordinate 4,863,085 of NW_028301637.1, forward strand.
CAGAAACCGACGGTTAATCGAAGTTGTACTGTATAAATAATCCCGTGCAATAAAATCTCATTTTTTACTGTAATCACATTCATAACGGGTAATTGTTATTTTTAAGGTTTACAGTTTTTTAGTCACTATAAAAGATGCAGTAGATGTGCTTTGATAAGTAGTTATATATAATAAATGAAATTTCATTTTTTTTCATTTTAAAAATGGAAGGTGGAAATCAAATTACACAGCTAACACGTTATGATAATTTTATTTGTGCATAAATGCAATCAATATATTAATTTTGTTACGATGTTATTCGACACTTACCTAAGATTTGTACATCTTTGGATCCGACTCGATTTTGCTTCGTAGAGGTCATCATGGAAAATAAATATTTTTTTCAATGAATTTTCTTTCTTCAAATTACAATTTATGCTGAAGAGGGAAAATGTTGGAGGAATCCCCAAGTATATTGGTGTTTTTTCTTTTTCGCGCGGAGGAATCCGTCCGATTCGGGTGGGTCCGTCAGGATCGTGTGGGAATGTACCTCCTGCGACTTGCCGCCATGTCAAACGGAATCGATCGCCTTGGCTCTGGTGGTAGTGCAATCGGAGCGCATGCGCGACGCTACTATCACAAGACGGATCCGATTTTTTTCGTCCCGGAAAAAAGAAATGGGTTCATACACATCAACGGGATAACGTACACGTGATGGAGAGGAAGATGGGTTGGCGCTCTGTTACTTACGTGACTTCTATTTACTGGATAATTTCCCATGATTATTTAATTCACGGAGTGTCCCACCCCCCATCACGGAATGATTTAGCGTGTGCTAACCATTTGGGTTTTGCGTTCGGAGCCAACTTCGAGTCGTAGCATGGTCGCCCTTAACAGATGTAGAACTCATCCCAAAAATAATAGCAGGGGTATCTTGACAATTTCGATGCCCCAAAAAATGTTTGCGGAGGCTGCTTTTTATCCCTGATATTGTATATTTTTTGGAGGGGGGTGGAATCATTTTCCAAAAATTCGAAAATTGAAAAATAATAAAAGAAATAATTCCAGAGTTGAAGAAAATTCATCAATGAAAGAAATAAGTTCAGAATTGATGAAAGTCCTCAATAATTTGGGACCTTGTTTGATCCGGGGCTTTGACTCCCTTTGACCCTCAACTAGAAACAAAAATGCATTTAGTCACCTGGAGTAAACACCAATTTTTATAATTCCTTGTTCGGATGGAAAAAAAGTGTTAATTTGGTAATTTTTTAATATACGTTTTTTTTTCTTCACCTCTATTACCGTGAGTTCGGGGCCTCCTCAAAGAGCGAGCCCGGTGCAGCCGCACCTGTCGCATGCTCGTGAGGGCGGCTGAAAGTCGTAGGTCCTTGTAAATGACCTAAAATTATGGCAAACTCGTGGGTTGTGATCGCTTTCGTTGCCGCTAATGAATTCCTGTGGTTTTGAAGGAGACATTCGGACTTAACCCCTTTACGATCAGAGATGTAATATTTCGTCCAAACGCCAGTGGAATAAATCCAATCCAGCTGACCGTTTCTACACTCTATTTTTCCCCTCATTGCGAAGGTTTACTGTAACCCCATGAAACAAAGTGGTGTCTGTTTCCCCCCTCTTCTCCCACCACATCACCATGGTGATATCTTAACGAAATAACAATGGTGGCGGTTCTCTTCCGCTTCTTCCCCCTCCTCGTTCTCCACGGCATCCCCCACACTCATTCATATAATGAATCTTTCTCAGAAATAATCCTCTGTTATATACCGTAGTTGAGAAGTAGAATAAGTAAAAAAAGCTACAAAGCAAGCTTGTAAGTGAGGGTGAAAAAGCTAGGCATTGTACTAATATTCTCTTATCCAATTATCTCTGTATTGTTCCTCCCAACCCTTTTTTTTTTTTTCACTTTCTTTGGAACAAGGCTACCACACTTGTCGCCTATACGTCTAATACAGATCAAATTTATCGCCAACAACTGGTAGGAGAAGGGGTTAATTACCGATAAACACGATATTGGTTAGAAAAATTTATTGCGTGAAACAAATTCTTGAATTTAATTATCGCTTATTACCTCCTCATTTCTCTTTCACTTTATCAAGGGATTAATTTGAATTCTGGAAATTCTGAAATCGTGAGAATGTAATACCAAAAATGTTTTTCGTCGTCTTAGGCGGTATGTTTATTGTTATTATTATTATTTCTTCAATACAATATAACTTGGTAGAGATTTATTTCTACATGGTGATTCAGAAAAGATGGGAAAAACTTTAAGAGGTGATAGTACACATCAATACAAACAATTGTCATCAAAGAATGCATGGTCTAACATGAAACGCAAATGCTCCAGCCCGTTTCGAAACGGCCGCTCCGCAAACGTTAAAAAGCTGCAGATGCAAGCGCGCAAATGTTTTCGGACTGGGCAACCGCCTGTGGGAAAAACGCTCACCGTACATTCGTGCTGCCTTTGTGGTACTTCCATTTGCAGCTGCGTAAATGAAATGCATGTCTGCTTTTTCAGTACAGTAGGACATTGATTATCCGAACGCATCGGGACCGAAGGGTGTTCGGAAAATCGATTTCGAAACGAATTCGATAACGCAAATTAATAAATTGAAATTCAGCAACAAAAACCTTAAAATAATTAAATTAACCGACTTATTCGGGAAAAGGAAATGAAAAAAAAGCAATATATTACAAAAAAAAAAAAAAAAAATTGTAAAGGAAAAAATAAAACTGTAAAACAAATAAATACGCGCATGATAAATAACGCCGTCAAACCATTCAAAAAAATGAAGCTATCTTTAATTGCTTCAACTTGCTCGTACGACATTTTGCAGTGTCATCCCGTAATAGTTTCAACATTAAAAATTGAAGCGGGTCAGCGTTAGACCGTGATTCTAACCACGCGAGGCATTTTGTGAAACGCTGTTCTGCCTCACTGTGCGTAATTACATCTATCGTTGGTTCATCTTCATCACTTTCACAGTCATCCCGATCAACTTGATCGTTCACTTTCGTAATTGTTTCTCCACCATCCAAAAAAAATGATATCCCGGATCATTACTATCAATTTCCAACCACTGAGACACATCCTCTTCTGACAGGATTGGAATACAGGGAGTTCCTGAAGCATATCTAAGGATTCTTTCGAATCTGGAACATGTTAATCGTCTTCAGTGGTTGCGTTAAAACCATGAAAATACGGGCATAACTTCCTAAAAAAACTTCGCTTCGTCCATCTGCTGTTTTCAAACTGGCTGCAAAATTTTCTATTTTATCGTAATTTTTTTTTTATCACTGATGGTTGCTACACCTTGTCCGCATTTAGCTGCAAGCCACCATCACCCGCTTTCAGTCTTTTCACAATTTCCACTTTTTTTTCGATGTTTAAAACAGCGTTTTAATTTTTTCACTTGAAAAAGACGAAAAGTGTTGGCACTACTAAAGATAAAGAAAGATTGAAAAATATCTTTTTAAGCTAGCTAGGAAAGATACTCCCCCCCCCCCTTTCCCGACACAACCGTGATAAGAACAGTTTTGTTGTCAAGAAGACCCTCGCCTCCCTTTCATCAAGACACACCCACAGAATTGAAATGAATTCGTAGACGAGAAAAAAAATGACGGCTAAATCTGCTCTTATTTACGCGTTTGTTTGCTTGCCAATCGTTTATAACTATGTAGTGTATTTACATACCCTATACCCAGATCCGCCATTCTTTACATCTATAGCTCACAGGTACGGTATGTACAATTGTTTGGAAGTTGATTATTGTACAATAGAACGAAGCCATCGAATTGGGAGATGAGATGATTCAAGTTCCAAGAAAATACCAACTGTTCATCATCATGGACAATAGAAAACTGAAAATGAGTTAGGTTTAAAAGGTGTTCGGTTGACCGACTTGTTCGGATAATCGATGTTCTCCTGTATTGCTAAAGTGTGCCATAATCCCGTACATTACAACTGTTAGAACGGTTGCACGCTTGAATAACTTCACAGGACTGGCGTCTGCGCCTTTTACTCACTATGAAGCAGATTTGCATACTGTTTCTTCTTCCCCAGATTTCATTTTCATGCATTCTGTTCTTTTTTCTCCTGATAAATTTAAACAGGAACGCCGTTTTAACGTTTGCGGAGCGGCCGTTTCGAAACGCGCTAGCGCGTTTACGTTTTATGTTAGACCATGCATTCTTTGCTGACAATTGTTTGTATTGGTGTGTACCATCACCTGTTGAAGTTTTCCCCATCTTTTCTGAATCACCCTGTATGTGAATTTAATTTCGCATACGAAATTCTTTTTTTTCACAATGAGGTTTTTTTTACATTAGAACGTTATTCAAATGCGAGTCTAATCGGAAGCTCACCGGAATGTGCTCTAATTAGCGTGTTGGGTACATTGATATGCCTGTTCAGAGGAGCGTTTGTATCTGCTCTTCCAACAGAACTCTGCTTTTCCTAGGGGTCGTTGGTGGAAAATTACGGTGAGTCGATGGACTATAGGATTTGGACTTCGTTTAAAAAAATGAGTTTGTCTATATGACCTTTAAATTTTCTCATTTGAAAATGCCATTGCTAACTACCGCATTTCCCTCGGGCGGCTCGAGCTTACATGGCGACCCTGACAGGAGGCTGACGGGGCTTCAGTATAGGGGACCTTGAGATAAACTTTTTTTTTAAAGAAGAAAGCCGCACATAATTGCGTACCGTGCAAAATGTACGTGACCATACGTCCCGCTTTTGAAGTATAATTTCTCTTTTTTTTTTTTTTTTTTTGTTCCAGAATCATTTTACCATTACCATCATGCCAGTTTTCTTAATCCTTGAAACAGCACTTATTTTTGTGAGCCATCATCACTTATCCTATAAAGATAATTGATATGTAATGAAATTATTTTTATTAAAAAAATTTTTTTTGAAGATTTTTCTGGTACTCTAGGGACCGGACAAGTGAGAAGTCCAATTTTTCCTTTGCTCTCATTTGACTATTGTGGAATAAATTCTGGGTGAGGGCATGCCCCCAGCTTAGAGCAGGGCCCCTAGGCTGGAATATTTTGTGGTTGATTTTGGATAATCAATGTGAGAGGATTATTCCAGTTTCTGTAATAAGCTATAATAAAAATTCATGGATTATTCTGCTTACATATGAAAAAACATTAATCAGTAGGGAGTAATCTCAAATTTCCTTTTTCTCTACTGCGATGAATGGGGTTTGAAGTTCTCTTGACCATTTACTTTTCATTACTGTCTTGATTTACTTTTAGATACCTTTTAATATTTTTGTATTTCACCGATTACTTAGTCGTATTTTGCCGTCATAATCAGGGTGTCCCATGAATCAGGGGTGGGAACTCTGCGCGCCAATTGCGCCGCACTGCGCCAAAATGAACATCTTGCACCATCCTGCTCCATTAGTGTATTTTCGTATTTTCTGCCCCAAATAGTGAATTTTGCTTCAGTATGCCCGGAATTTCGGAAAGGACGCCAAATAATTTTTGGTCCTGCGTGCCGAGAAACGATTCTTTCCGAGAAGAGCGTGTTTTATTCCACTGTACTTGAACTATCGTCTTATTTAAACTATCGGCCCCTCATCGGGCTTTCCATCGCGAAACCCCGATAATCAAGGGTGTAGCGGAGGGGACGACGACTTGGGAGTCTGGTTCCCCCCCCCCCCCCGAAATGTGAGAAAATGACCGAAAAAAGGGAAAAAGATGGCCAAATCCATTGTTCTGTCACTTTGGTCCCCCCCCGAAATGAAAGTGATCCCCCCCCCCCCCCAGAACGAAATTTCTGGCTATGTCCCTGCCGATAATATCCATGATCGTGCAACTGAAGATAGTTTGCAATGGTCTTTCAGCTTTAAAGCGCAAATGCGAGTCAGTTTCCGTTTTCAAAAAAAAATAAGTCGCCACTGGAAGCAGCAGAAATTACTGTAGTCGATCGTCATTGCGTCAAATCCCAATTTTTCGTGAAAAAAAAATTTCATTCCGGAAGTAAAAAGCGCATGTCTTCTGAATTACGAATGCTAATTCAGAAACCTTGCCGAATAACGAGTGTTAAATCGCCAATCTCGCCAAATAATGAGTGTTAAATCGCCAATCTCGCCAAATAATGAGTGCTGAATCGCCAAACATCGTGTTGATTCCTCCGAAATTGCCTCCCATTTTGCAACAATTTCTTTCCGAGCATAAAAAAATTGAAAACTTATAGAAAATTTTTAGCCCATTTGAAGTGCTGCTGTTCCAGACAGCAAATAGTGCCCTCAGTAATCAAAAATCATCTTAAATAGACTGGTGCGAAAATGACAGACGCTCTTTCAAACAAGGTGTCAAAAGCCTGAAACACCAAAAACAAAAAGCAAGCTGATGAAAAGATATTTTATAACAAAAGACAGTGCAGTTGTTTTATTTTGAAAGGGGTGGGGTTAACGAAAATATTCTTGTTAACTTCGCTGTTCCAATTTATAAATATCTGCTCTGAATTTTATATTTTGCTGCTCCAACACTGCTCCGAATCCTGAATTTTGCTGCTCCAAAGCTGCTCAGAAATTGACTTAGTCACTTCCCACCTCTGATGAATTAATAAATTGCTTAAAAAATAAAATGAATTGAAGGAATTCAGGTATATTTGAATGCGGTTTGCAGACAAGTTAATAATGCGAAGAGGAATTTTTTTTGCTAAAGGAAAACAAATTAGTTCAAGTTTTTGTCGATAGAGTCCAGCAGAAGTGATTGGACCTGAACCTTTCTTCAATCTCTTCGGTGTCCAAAGCGTTCATTAAGCTTCAGCCGGTGATTCCTAAAGCCTGTAAGTCCTTATTTAGCCTTTGTCTCATTAACTATTCGTCATGGAGATTTCAATTTAAAAAATGCTAAAAAATGTATTCAGGAATAACTGATCAGTTTTGAGATTGAAAATATGGTTTGTCAGGAAATAAAAATAAATTTTTATACTGTCCCCTAACTTCCAACTAAAAAGTTGGTGCCCTGTCTCTCCTGAAGCCAATAAAAAAAAATTCCAAGTTTCTGAGTGCTGTCTATTAAGTTTTGCAATTTTTTTTCAACTTTTCTCTGATTTTCTAATTTGAATAGCTAAGTTAGGGGGGATCCTATAAAAATTTTATTTTATACATATATATTGTGTTTTCACTCTTGAAACTAGCACAGCGTGATTCCTGAACACATTTTTATCATTTTTTAAATTGGAACCGTGCCCCCCCCCCCCCCCACGATGACCAGTTGATGAGATAAAGGTTAAATTAGGACTTACAGTACATTGTGTGCAGCTGCATGCATGTAATTGATTATTACAATTTCGTTATTTTCTAACTTGAAGCATTTTGTAAACTGCTTACATTTTAATAATTTTTTTTTTATTCTGTCCAAGTCTCCTGTAAGAAAGCTAATTTTTTTCAAACTTTCGATATTATAACCCCCAAATATAACGTTCTGCGGAACGATGGGGATTGTTATAATGAACATTGATGGTACTATTGTTTTGGAGGAATTTGGTTTTTCTAGATATGGATCACTGTTTATAAAGTATGATTCCACCAGAATATATGTGAGGATGTAATGAATATATTTTATTTCAGTATGGACATTTTTACTAACTGTCTGTAGCCTTATAAAACATGATGTGCTTTGTTTTGTTTATGCATTGTTAAAAGAGGGTGCGGAAAAAACTATCTTCTACTTGAGAATAGAGTGTTAGTTGGAATATATGGCTTCCATCATGGAAGGTTGTGTTTTATAAGTATGCAGTGAAATAGTCATTTTCTTTATGTTGCATGGTTTTGTGCATTAATTGGAGATCCCTCCAGTATTAAGTGTCTAGGAATCTTCCACCACCACTCAGAAAAGGCATCCCTTGATGCCGTTGTCTTATAATGATAAATAAAATACGCAAAATTTAGTGAAACCGATTTGTATTATAAGTTATTACTTGGGAATCACCAATTTTGTTACTGCTAAATGATTCACAATGAGCCTTGACTCTTGTTTGTTTTCGGTTTGAACTTGTTTGTTTCGGTTTAATCAAGTTTTTTCTCATCTTATAAATATTCAAGAATTTTATTTCGACAATTATCTCAATTTTCTATCAATTTTACCACTCAGTTCATTTCACCATCAAAAGTTTTTTCATGAACTGTTTTTGCAGGAATGTCTCTCAAAATCAGCTGTAAAGACAAAATTTGAACAGCACACACAGAGAGGCAAAGCTATCACAGAAAACTTGCGAAATCTCATGGATGAAGCTTTTGAAAAAGCCACAAAACTAAAGTATGAAATTCTGCTTATTCAAAATCTTGCACATGTGGTTGATAAATTATGAAAATATTTTTTTGCTCTACACTTACATTTTTATCGAACTTATCTATTTTTTTTAAAAGCTTCCAATTTAAAAACTATCTTGCAACTAGACAAGTTAATATGCATGGTGTGCATGATATTTTAATATAATTAATCCTTGAAGCAGTTTTTAAATTTTCCCTGATCCACGTTATAATTATCACAATAGAAATACAAATACAAAAACAATGCCACAACAGGCGAAATGCCCAACAAGGTGGCTGATAAAAAGATGCCCATAACAAGTATGGATGTGATATATTTCAAAAATACAGCAACCCATTTAAAATTATGGTTGTCTTATTCTAAGTATGGAATGGATAGCTTCTCAGTTTACCCAACATGTTTATTGTATTTCTTTTCATGCGTGTCAATTGTTTTAGAATTTACTACCCCTGGGGATAAGCTATTCCATTTGTTAACAAGAAAAAATTCCTGCGACACCATAACCTCACATTGTCCCTTATCAATTGATACTGCTGTCCCCTTGTAAAAGCAGTTGATTGATATTGTACTAATAATTCATGGTCCATCCCTATTCATCCCGTTGAAACTTTTGAACACTTCGATCATATCTCCCTGACACCTGCGTTCAGCCAATATAAACACATTCAAAAATGGTCTCTCTTCATAACTCAAGCCCAGTGTGCCAATAAGGACACACGTAGCTCTTCTCTGCACCCCCTTCAACCAAGTCTATGTCCCTCTGTAGGTATGGTCTCGAAAACCTTACATCCGGGATAGTGACACCATTCAACTCGTAAGAGAAACGTGGGTTGTTCGAACCAAAATGACCATGCACTTGTCAACGCTTGATGTCATGTTCCATTTCACCATTCATTTGCCCATGCTCCAATCCTGTTTAAGTTTGTTTGGAGCAACTCCTTATCGCTTTGATTCCCGACTACCCTCATTAGCTTCATGTCACCTGCGAATTTGCTAGCAATGCCATCGATACCCTGATCAAGTTTATCGATAAAAAGGGAAAAAGTATGGGGCCAAGGACACTTCCTTGAGGAACTCCACTTGTGACGCCTGTCCAACCAGAGAATTCCCTGTTCACCATAACTCGTTGTGCCCTTTCTCTTAACCACGATTCTATCCAATTCAACAAGTTGCCCCTAATCCCAATCTTGTATAAACGCTTCAAGAGTTTACCATGGTGGACCCGATCGAATGCCTACTGGAAATCAAGGTAAACAACATCTACATTTTTGCCCTTACCCAAAGCCTTCATCATGTGATCATAGAAGCAAAGGAGGTTAGTAAAATATGACTTCCCCTTCCGGAACCCATGCTGATTATCGGACAATACATTATTCTCATCTACCCACTTCACCAACTGCCTTTTGATAATAATTTCGAAAAGTTTCGAGAGGGAGCTCGTCAAACTCATTAGACTAATTGGACACAGCTTCTCTATTACCCTTTTTAAATATCAGAACAACTTTAGCAACCTTCCAATTTCTTGGGACGATACTCTCATCAGCACTACTCCTGTAGATCTGTGTGACTGGTCTCAATAATTCATTAGCACATTTCCTGAGGGCCATGGGATAGATATCATCTGGTCCTAGTGCTTTGCTTGCACATACCAATCACCAAAACCTCTACCAGATGCCACACACTTTTTCAAGAAGTGTATATATATATTTCCGATTTTGTGCTGGTGATAAGTGTTTTCCCCTCTGAACACCAATTATAATAATAATAATAAAAACAAGAAAGAGAAATACTCCAGCCATTTCTATTATTTATACTGTGTATTCCTATACAACCAAAAACATTGAAAAATAAAACAAGTCTCTCTCTCTCTCTCTCCTGCTGTTATTAAACTCTAAACAAAAGCTGACTGTGCCCACTGGCAGTTGATCTCACAGGTTTAGGGGGTGATGGGAAACATATTTATAAACGAAGTCTTCTGTACAGAGCTGGCTGGGCTTTGCATTGCCAGAATAAGAGGGTTTTAAGGATGCAAGTTATCTTTTAATTTCATAAGTACAAGGTATCAAATCAGGCGAGATATCACGTCCTTGTAAGGATTGAGGTTATGGTAGTAAAAGATGACATAAATTTTGATGTTGGAATGTGGTTAGTAAAACAAAAAATAACTTCAGAAGCAGAGAACAGTCAAGATTTGCACCAGCCACCTCAATCAATTTTTCGAATCGTGGTATTTAACAATTGACTAGAATCTGGTATTTTTTGTATTTCCTGGTATGGAAATATAAAAATTTTTTACAACTGCCTACTGTCCACACAAGTCTAAGAGTATTTGATTTGTAAATGGATTAGTTGTCGGACCATATTTTATCCCCTGCAAAATTTTAGTGAAGCAATTCATCATAATGGGGTACTTTATTAAGAAATACTTAATTTTTTTTTATATCAGGCTTCAAAGATTGGCTCAACGGAATGAACAGAAGGACAAGCTGGATTTTACAGAGCAACAGCTTTTGCTACTGACCCAGGAAGTCAAGCATCAAATTTGTCACATTGTGCAGTTGGTTGAGGATAAAGTTGCGACAGCACTCAGTGAAGAAATACGAAGACTTGCCATTCTGGTAGATGAGTTCGAAAGACCTTTCCACTCTGACAGCATTGTCCTGAACGTTTATAAAAAGGTATGATCTTTCCTTGTCATTAGCAAAGTAGAATTACACCATATTCAAGCAATGCTACGTGTGATATTCAAATAAAAACCAGAAAAACAGAGAGCTTTTTGATTTTTTTTATCAAATCAGACAAGCAGAATTTTTTCTTCTTTATTTTGATTTTTTTTATGGAAAGATTAGGTGAATTTAAAAAAATATTTTTAATTGTCACACTTTGAGATAATGTAGTTTTTGAGATAATTCACTAGTAAGAAGTCTCTATAGTGCCCAAGTAGTGTGGTGGTAAAAGATGCTCGTCTGCTACTGTGAAGGTTGCCATCACAGTCGCAGGTTCAAACCCGAGGGAGGATATAGATAAGATCTTTTCCTTGAGGCACTTGAGGTGGCCACTGATAGATAGCGCCTTCATTACCAACTCATCTCATTAATGGCAGTAAATTGCAATATAGCTATATGACCAGAGTTGGTGTTTGGTGAAGTAGTAAGGAGTCTAAAAAACTATGCTCTAATAGAAATATCATTAAAAATACTATTTAATGATTGAGTTGTTTCAAATTATTTTCACATACTTTTGATTGTATATGCTATCATATTTCAGTATAAAGTTTTGTGCCAAAGTGGTAGGATACTCCTCTGCCACCATGAAGGTTGCGTTAGGTGCCAGGTTCAAACTGGGGAAAGAATATAGATAACAAGATATTTTCTGTAGCAAGCTTCAGGTAACCATCAATAGATGGTACCTTCATTTCCAACTCCACTTGTTAATGGCAGTATATTGTGGTATAGTGATATGGTGGAAATTGGTATGTGGTGAAGGAGTGCAAAGTTTTACATATCTTTAATACTTAATTTTTTTACAAATTTAAAAAAAATGCATTAAAAATAGCTTGCATGCTTGATAAAACACCATTACATCAATGTAATTGATTAAAAATTGATTCAAAATGAAGGAAACTTCAGTTCATGGAATGAAGCAAAAGGTTGAGATTTTGCCAACACAATCTTATTCAAAATTGAATTAAAAATTTTTAAATAAGATTTTTAATTAAAACTTTTTTAATTTTAAATAAAAATAAGTCAATTAAATCTCAATTTTTTTTTTTTTTTTCACAAACTGAATAGTTTTCTTTATATTCTGAATCCATTTTTATTCAATAACATTGATGTCATGATATTTTATGATACACGAAAGCTATTTTTAATGCATTTTTTTTTTAAATTTCCAAAAAGTTTAGTATTAAAGACATGCGAAATTTCATACTGGCATAGGATAGCACATACAATCAAAAATATGGGAAAAAATTGAACTAAATTGATGGTTAAATAGTACCTTTAATGATGTTTATATTAGAATATAGTTTTTCCACCATAATTTTTCTCCTATAAATGGAACATGGTTTTTTATTTGCAAAAATAGCAGATAAAAATTAATTCAGACATTTCCAGTTTTTTATTGTATATAGAGAAGAGTTCAAAGTATTTTTTTTTTGCAAAATAAATTTGGAAACTTCAGGTTAATATAAACTTTTTTTAAACAGAATTTTTAAATTTTACAATTTTTTGGAAATTTTTTCCCCATTTTGATTAAAATTTGGCAAAATTTCAATTTTGAAGTAAATAGAAAATTATTTTGTGTGTTTCTACCTCTTAATATATCAAAGTAAATCAAGTAGTTTCTTTGCACTGTTATACATAGTTTTGTACTATTCAAGAGAGGAGGGCACAGTAGCCCAGGTCGATAAGATACTTGCCTAAAGTACCAAAAGATGTTTAGAGGTGTCGCGAGTTCAGTACCCGGTTTGTCTTTGTCAGAAAACTTTCCTGACATGGGTACAACAGAAACGGTGACATGACCGCAGAAAAAATTGCTACTGCAGGGAGTCCCCATCGAGGGGTTAGTGCACCAACCTCTCAATGAGTATAAAAAACAAGCCTGCTGTTCGGAATCAGCAATAAATTGTAGATCCCGGTCTAATTAGTCCTCTTGTGCAGAAAATGACTGTGGTGCAACAAAAACGATCAAACTGTTCAAGAGAGTGGGATTCTAGAGATATCTTATGTGCAGTACATTGCTTCAATTTTTCCGTTCGAACCACAGGGTGTTGTGATCATTCGACATGTGTATGGGGCGAATTTTGGGTAATATAACATAGAATAGGCTTTCTGGGGTGCATTGTGTAGGTACTTTTTATTCTTGCATTCTTAGAAATGCATGTTTTATGAACTGCAGACGAATCAAATCGAGATAAGCAATCGTAGTCTTGTTATGTTCAGCTGTGTGCAACCATGTCACAAGGATATCTCACATTAGAAGAAGCTGTTGGATATTTAGAAACTCATTCAGATTCCAAATTAGAGGACGTAGATATATGCCAATTACCTGCTAGTGAACCTAGGAATATCACGGGTGAAGAGGATATTGTTGAAAATGATATACTGACAACAGTTCCAACTAATGTGTGAGGAATGTTAGACAATTTTGCAACAACAAGGATTAGGTGTTAGAAACCCCCAAAGCGTGTTCTTCAAAAGATCTATTGCAGAAAACATAAGTGCAATATTCATATATTCATGTGAAAATTTCAAGAAAACGCCAGAAGGTTTTAAGCAATCAAAAAAAAAAAAAAACTATTGTGTGGGATAAAAAAAAAAATTTTCAAGAACCTGATCAAAACCACAGCTGTGTATTCCATTGGAAAAAGATTTGCCGTATGACCATTGTAGCATATTGGATAATTCATTCAGAGTTGCGAGAAGCAGATCATATTCACATTTGGAATTCCGAACAGAAGTAATAATGAACCTTCTACGAATGAAGGAGGGGTTAATCATTCATCCAGAGGTCCATGTTGTCAGCTGAAAAAAAGATGTTGGGTCATCTGATGCCATTATATTATATCTGTGATGCAAGGATGGTGTGCGGTTTGCCAAAAAAAAAAAACCACTGTAAATGCTACCAATGTGAGAAATGGGTCAATCAAAGATGTTTTCCTTCTATCACGGACATTAGAAAATTAGAATCTTCTGCCCAAAATCACAAAAAAATTAGAATCTTCTGCACACATTTTTGTGCGAAGAAAAACCGGTATGTGTTGTGAATTCGGATTTGTAGTATAAAATAGAAAATTTTGCATGATAACTGTACTCCAGAAATAAATAATTGTCAGAATATAGGTGATACCAGTTTTCGCTTTCAACTCTCCCAGAGTACCCATTTATGGAACATCGTGAAAAACAAAGAAAAAAATGTTTTTCTTCAAATTTCAAAGTTGATCTGTGTATAGGCATGTAAAAGGACCTTCAAATACCAAATTTGAAAACACTGCACGACTTTGTTCATAGTTTGGCCTTTAAATGGTTAATAGATGAGACCACTTGATGTGGTCAACCACAACTCAGTTGCAAAAGAAATCGAGCAAATATTGAGATAAATACATTAAGCGAATGATAATAATTTGAGAGTTCATTTCCAACAGTTTTTTCTCATTCTAATTTGGAATAAATTTACTATTAACTAACCATCAACATTAGTAAACAGTATTTTTTGCGAAAAAGGACTGTCACATATTCAAGAAATTTTTCCTTAATTTCTAAAAATTCTTATGATAATACATGTAGTGGAAAGTCTGTGCACCCATGCTTTTTGTGAATTTTGTTTTTCTCATGTTTGTTTTGACCATGATCATCCATACAGGAGTTAAACAGCCATGTAGAACAAGGTTTGGGAAGTAACCTGAGAGGCCGTCTATCTAGCACTCTTCAGATGACAGTTGAGAATTCTCAGAAAGAAATGATAAGTGAGAATCTTTGTTGAGATACCAGTAATTTAAAGCATAAAAGAGTATAATTATATGCTTCATTAAGGTGATAAGAAGCCTAACTTGAAATTAATGATAACAGTTTGTGTTCAACTAGCAAGGGAAGGGTCCAAAAGTGTCATCCTCAAAAAGTTTTTAAATATTACCACTAATTCTACTCATTAAAATATGCACAAAAATATCCTGCAGAATTGTTATGGGTCACTCAAAAAAAAGCTAATATTAATATTTTGAACTCCAATAGAGGCCAAGAATAACAAAAAATCCCTCAACCCTAGAAGCTGGAAAGAGAAGAAGGAAATTTGTGCGCAAAAGTGATAAATTAAAAAAAGTATTATTTTTGCTTATGCTTCTTATGCTATTTTGTCTCCCATCACTTTCTTTTATTGTCATTTTCTTCCCCCCCCCCCCATTCTTTTTCTTCTCCTTGCTTAGAATTCAACAGAAAACAAAAGGAAGAGCTAGAGAGTGAAAAGAAAATTTTATAGATATCGCCAAGAAGCATGAAAGGCGATGAGTAGCCAACTGTTGTAATTTTTAATAATTTTTAGCAGCTTTAATAATTGAACTCCACCGCTAATTTTTTTAAAATGTATTTGTGGGTGAGATGAATACACTTTAATTTTTTCATTAATTTTTTGAAAATGACACCTTTGGACCCTTTCCTTGTAAAGTCACCTGTGAAGGAGAGTGGACTCGTCACATCCACCTTTGAACCAAAAAGGCTTGCTGCTTCAGTTAGTCTTGGAAATAGTTTTTAAAACAGCAGTAGGCGGAAAACAGCGATTGACCACAACGATTATACTAATGTTGCATTTGTTCTCCAAAATGGTGGATTAGTTTAGCCTTGTATTTCAAGTAACTCTATGTTCAAGTTCTGGGACTGTCTCTCTAAAAAATAATAAAATTTAAAAATTTCTTTATAAATTTCATGCACATTGTATTATATGACAATTTATATATTAAATAATCAAATCAAATTTATTCATTTCATATATATAGAAAAATTAAAATGAATTTATTAAAAACATATTTATAATCTAGAGCAGTATTTTCCAAACTTATTCAGTCCATTGCCCCCTTTCCAAATTTTCTAATCACCCTCTTCCCTGGAAGTAACGTTAAAAATTCACATAAAAATTTTTAGATGCAGTAATGAATTTTCAATTTTTTTTGCATCAATGTGTTTTCCTGCAACAGAGTAGTATAAAGAGGGTTAAAAATTCAAAAACAATTAGAAGATTACAGTAAACTTCATTAAAAACATAAAAAATTATGTTTGTGTGAATTAGAATTTTATAATTTACAAAGCATATGCATATATTTACACTGATTGCAGTCAAAGTAATATTCGCATCATACTCAAAAAATATCTATTAGTTATAAAATTATTTTTAAAAAAACACAGACTACAAATAGCAATCTTAATGGGAAGGGTGCACCTGATGTGCCGTCACTATTTGTTAATGCTGGACTATTTTACTAAGCAGCATTCTCAAATCCCCACTGTTGAATATTTGTAGTTGATTTCGATTTTTGTTGAAAATGAAAATATGGCTGCATTGAAACGTCTCTCACCTGAAAATTTTTTGCTGCATTAGAATCTCTCAATAATAGGCACTAACAGGACCAAAAATTTTCTTCGCTAACGAGGAATGTCTGTTAATGGGGAGTAAAATAATCAGTAATATATCTGAAGTCCTGTTGATATAATTCAAAAAGTGTCCGGTAATGGGAGGTGTCCGTTATAGGAGGTTCCACTGTATATCCCATAAAGTTGAGGTATAGTATTTGCTTTTGCAACCAGAACATTAATAAATAGCCATCTTCAAATTTGAACTTCAGACCCTCTTTTAATGCTATTTCTGTCAATTTTTCTTGTAAATGTGATTTTTATTATCGAAGATTGAAAAAAAATTTAAAATTTTTATTTTTATTCTTTTAGTTTCCCTCTCCCCTCTCTATTTTCATCTGCACCTCACACATTCCTGAAACAATTTAAACTAGATTTAACATTTGTTACCTACTCTTATGAAATCACATATCTGGAAATTTTATTTTGCACAAAACTATTCCCACAGACGCATGTTGGGCTTAAGTGTTCTACTTTTACATGGAGCATCAAAAAAGGTTTTGATGAGTTGAGTTCCGGTAAATGCATAAACCTTCATTGATGATAAAATTTAGCCAATCCTCATTACTCAAGTTCAAACAAAGCCACTTATACCTGGCTCAGTTTGAAATATTTAGAAAAAAAATTCAATTGATGCAAACTACTCTTGATTTTGATTTTATAGTGACTGTCTGAGAGAGCATGACTATCCAATTGGAATTAGTGTTGTTGTAATGCAATGGATCACATAGGTGCCAATGCTTCTGATTTACCCGGAAGCCGCCTGATTTTTCAGCCTTATTAAAATCTTCTGGTCAGAAATCAGATTCTTCTAATTTTTTGTATCTTCACAGATAAATCCCTAAAAGTCCCCAAATTGTGCATTGTTTGAATAGAAAATCCCAAAAGAAAACTCACCACAGAATACTGCCAAACAATCATTTTTTTTTTTCTGGATTTATCCTTATATTGTCATAAACAGTGCAGATGCAGATAGAATTCTTGATAAGCATGAGTATATAATACCACCCAGGTTAAGTCATGAAAATCGGTCAATATAGGAGGATTTGGTAACATCAAAAGTTTAAAAAAGAAAGTGTACTTATGATGTGGATTCAACGAACATTTTCTTCCACATGTTGATAATTTCTTTTCTTTTTCGTATACCATCAAAATTACAAATACAAACAAACACAAAGGCCACAACAGGCAAATTTCCCAACAAGGTTGCTAAATTGATCGGTATGTTTGAACCAAATGGATTACCACCCATTGTGTCACTAACACTTTCGATATGTGATTTTAATGCAAAAATTTATTTATTTTTATTTATATTATTTATACAATATTGTTGGCCCTTGGGCCTATACAAGAGGATGCGATTGAGAATGACGAAGATATTGTTTGATATTGGTAAAAAACTAGTGATAGTGGGAGATTCAACAATAGAGCTTGGGAGTTTGTTCCATTCACCAATGGTATGAGGAAAGAAGCTGTATTTAAAGCAGTCAGTGGAAGGAAAAATAGGTTTTAATTTAAGGGAATGGTCGAGTCTTCTAGAGATGTAGGATGGTTTGGCTGAGATACCAGAAGTATCTATGTTGAACTGACCATGGAAAATTTTATAAAACAATGTTAATTGAGGAATGAGACGAAGAGTAGAGAGAGGGAGGAGATGAAGTTCATTTTTAAGTTCGGACACAGAAATGAAAGATGAACAGCAGTCATGAACAAATCGGGCAGATTTATTTTGAATTGATTCGAGTTTGTCTGTATTACTGGAGGTGTAGGGGGTCCCAAATTTCAGCGGCGTAGGAAAGGACGGGGGAGATATAAGTTTGGTAACAAAGAAGTCTGATATCCTGAGTAGAGTGTTTAAGATTGTGGTGGAGGAAGAAAAGTTTGTTAAGACACTTCTGGTAAATGTAGTCGACATGTTTGTTCCAACGAAGGTTGGCTGAAATTATCACACCGAGGTATTTGATATGAGAAACTTGGGATAGCATTAAATGATTGATGGAGTAGGAGTATTCAAGAGGAAGTAGTTTACGGGTGACTTTCATGTGAACTGTTTTTGAGATATTCATTAGCATTTGCCATAGGGAACACCAGTCAGCGATGGAAGCCAGGTTATGTTGGAGAAGTTCTTGATCAGATTGATGGTGAATGATACGGTAAATTACACAGTCATCAGCAAATAGTCTAGTGGTGCAGTTGAGGGATTGTGGAAGGTCATTGATATAAATTAGGAAACGTAACGGGGACAGGACCGTTCCTTGAGGGGTCCCAGACTTTACGGGGTGGATGGTGAGTTATGATCATTAAAATGAACAAACTGTTTACAGTGTTTTAGGAACGCTTCCACCCAATTAAGTAGTACGTTAAGGCCAAGGCATGAGAGTTTGAGGAGAAGTTTATCGTGAGGAACTTTATCAAAGGCTTTGGGGAAATCTAGGAATATACGATATCAGTTTGTAGGTTTTTATCAATGGCTTGTCGTGGATGAAGAGGGCCAGTTGGGAGGTAGTAGAGAGAGATTGTCTAAAGCTGTGTTGGTTGGAGAAAAAAAGCTGATGGAGTCTAAGTGGATACAGATTTCTTTTGCTACAATATGTTCGATGATTTTACAGCAGGAGGAGGTGATTGCTATTGGTCTGAAGTTAAGGGGATTGGAAAGTGGACCCGATTTGTGGATAGGAATAATTTTATTGATTTTCCAGTCGTTCGGGAGGGTAGCAGAATTTAGTGAAACATTGTACAGGATTAAAAGATAGTCGGCGACTTCATCAGCACAGAATTTAAGAATAGAATTTGGGATGTTGTCGGGCCAACAGAATAGGGTTTCAGTTTTTTCAATAGTTTTAGGATACCTTGTTTGGAGAAGGATATTGGGGGTGAGTTGTGGATAGAATCAAAAAAAGAGTATTGGGGAGGAGAGGGGTCTATTGAGAAAACCGAGCCGAACGCTAAATTGAATTCGGCAGCCATCTGTGAAGGAGAAGATATATATTTTTCTGAACTTCTAAGGGAAGTGGGACCAACAGATTTAGGTCTAAGGTAAACTCCAGAATTTTGTTGGATTGGTTTTTAGTAATAGGATAAGGAATGAGAGAGGTATCTGGACTTTTGGACGGAAATGAGGTTTGTGAGGTCTCAGGTGGAGGCTGAATTTATGGATTTGAGTGAATTGGATTTGTTGGTTTTGTATTTGAAAGCGATTCGGCAGATTTTCCTCTTTAAATGAATAATATCTCTGGTGATCCACAGATTAAAAAAATACTTAAAAGAAACTTTTTTAGTTTTAACTGTAGCTAAGCATTTGTCTATAATACATTTAAAAGAGGTCCAGAGGGTGTGGATATTGTTAGAAGAGGATATGGATAGCAAATCATTGAAGTGAGAGCGAAAAATATTTTGCATAAGTGAATAATTTGCCTTGTTGAAATGATGTTTAATGGCGAGGTTGTAGGATGGGATAGAGTGGCGAAGGGAAAAGTTAATGTGTGACTGGGATATTATGGTCGGAGCAACCCTCGAAGATGGAAGTGGAAAGGATTGAAATACGATTGGAGGTAGCAATGAGATCTAAGGTAGAGCTGGAGTAAAGGGTGGTTCTTGTGGGTTCTAAAATGGATTGGACCAAGTTAATTTAAGGAAGATGTCTAAAACTTTGTTATTAATTCTGTGATTGCCGGACAGGGATTCCATATTTTTCCAGTCAATGCCAGGAAGATTCCAGTCTCCGGAGATAATAATAGAATGTGTATTGTAAAATTTTTCAAGAATAATTTCCAGTTGTTCAAAAAGGTGGAAATCAGAAGAGAGAGGGAAATAGACAGAAAAGATGGCAAGTGGGGCACAGTTGGGTTGAAGCCATTCGGCTCCGACAATTTCAAGTTCGGAATTTAATAGAAATTCAGTTAAAGGGATATAATTTTTGAAAATAAGTAAGCCCCCCCCCGAGAGTTTCTATCCTTTCAAAAAGCATTGTAATCAGGTGGCAAAATATCGGAATTAGAGATTGTATTATTTAGCCATGACTCTGTAACACCTAGAAAATGGGGATTATGGATGAGTAAGAATGTTACTCAATTATTAAAGAAAATGGGGATTATGGATGAGTAATTATATTACTCAAATTCAATATAACTCGTCTATAATTCATATTCCGGCGCTTCCACACAGATGTTATCCTTAGGTTTAAGTAGTTCACAAACTTATTAAAAAATATTTCCATTACTGAAGTGTTCCTCAAAGTGTGCCTTGTGGCTCCTAGGGGCATCACCAACCTCTATTAGGGGCATCACGATGAGGTGTTGGCCATTGATGCTTGCTTTAGTTCATTTTACTGTATTTAATACTGTTTATTTCTTGAACTGAAGTACAATAACAATGAGGTTGCAAATCGCAAGCAGGGTATGAAATTTATGATTTAGATATAAATCAGTTTCCTTAAGATTAAAATTGATGTTTTTTGTAAATTTAGTTTTAAATCATTACCATAGAACCATTTTTTTAATCAATATCAGATCGTGACCAATATGAGAGTGTCAAGATCACCACATGAATACATTAATACAGATTCATCGGCATAAGTGATCATGGAACCAAAAAATTACAATTTGCATAAATCATCAATGAATATCAGAAAAAGCAAAGGGTCCAGTATAGATCCTTGTGGGACTTCTGTATTTATTTGGATATAATGGCTTAAGTTATCCTGCATGTTGACTGGCTGTTCATATTTGGTAAATATGAGGTGAACCAAGATCTATATATATGACCTCGAATATCAGCCGAATTAAGTTTTTAAATGCGAATATAATGGTTTATCATCACACAATTTATCAAACATCATAATTTGTAGATGTGGATTATTCAGAGTGCATACCTAACACCTGGCATCGCAAATTACTGGCGAAACATTGATCTTAGAGGCATACGGTACTTCCAATTAGAAAAAGTATCCCAACAATGTGTAGAACTCAGGGGGTGAACTATCTCTGCGGTCCTTAGTGGAAAAAAAGTAGTTGAGCGCCGAAAAGTCCTTAGCTGGCCAGTAGTTCGACTTTTCGATACTATCTCTAAGCTAAGGACTTTTTTTTAGTAGTTACTTAGGACCGCTGCTAAGGACTGCCTAGCACCAGTCCTAAAGCAGCAAGAAAAGTAGTTCACGGCGGCCATCTTGGAAAAGAGGAAATTTCGTCTCTGGCCGCGAGTTCTCGCTGTGATATTTAGTGATGAAATATGCTGTTTTTTTTTTCGAATTAAACAATTTTTTACGATAATAATGACAGATAAAACTTAGATTATGTCTTCGATGTCATCAAAGTTGAAGTGATTCATCATTATATCCTGCAAAACTAGATGTTGACATCGGCGATCGAAGCCACGACGAAGTGCTAGCATGTTCATTACTGAGGTAAGAATTATTTTATTGCTATCGAACTATATAAGAAGAGTGTTTAGAAATTTTCTTAATATTTTTTGTATACTTTGGATTGTATTGAAAATATTTACATGGCAAATGAAACAAATCTACAATTACGATAATATCAGATTGAAATTTTACATTCTATGTTTTTTGCCGTATTAATTTTTTTCAATGAAAAATTATGTCTAAATAAATTGAGCATGTGTGTAAATAAATAATTTGAATATTGTTGGCACAATAAAAATTGTGCTTGGATGACTATGCTATGAATAATCGCCTATAAATAAGGAAATTGAATAATTTTAATTAATAATAATCGCCTATAAATAAGGAAATTGAAAATTTGTGTTTTAGATCAACCTCCCTTCAATGCACAAAGTAACTAATAAGCTACAATTCATTGATAATAAATTATAGCACCTAAATGACAAAAAATTTAATAATTTTTTTGTGATGAGTAATGGTGAAATTGAAATAAAGCATGGTAAAAATTGGCAGTAATGTTAAATATTAATTTTTGTAAAACTCGTGCACTAAAGGATTGAAATATAGATTTGATATTTTGAACTGTTCAAATGAACAATATTGTAATACTTAGTGGAAGTTAAATTTTGAGAAAAAAATCATGTGCCACTTCCTGAAAAATTGCACTCTGTAACTCGCTATGAGATGAGGAATATTTAATAAGGAATCATTATATTGTTTTGTTGATAAGAAAAATGAAATTCGTACAATGGAACTAAAAAACAAAGTTGGAATTTCAGGCACAGTTTTTATTGAGGTATATACATTATAACTAGAGGAAGCAGATTAGTGTTTGAAACGTATTACTACTTCAGTATTTGGGTTATGGCCTTGCTGTGTGTGTTCAAATTTAATTTTTTGCCAAAAATTGTTTTTGATTTTGTGTGTATGGGTAAACACAGAAAACAAATTTCCATGTCGAATATTTAAGAACTTTAAAATATAACATTTTGAGATGTTATGGAAGTGAAACTTTTAACAAGCATTTATTTTTTAACAATGTTGTTAGTAAACAGCTGAGAGATTATATATATATTAGTGTATATACATTTGTGAGACTTTTCTAACTCTGAAAAATTTTGTTTCCCAGGAACTTGGCTGTAGGTAGCTACGAAGTAATGTGAAGGTTTTTAAGGTTACGAAACAATTCTCCCAGAGCAAACAAAGGTAATTTTAATTCTTTGTATTTGACTTTGAGCAACAGTTTCCATTATTATTTTCATGTAAAATAAAATATTTCCATGCATGATTTAATGACATAAATTTTAACAATCATCATTTTCACTGATTTCATTTGTATCAACAACCCTAGTGGAACAAATACAGTCGAACCCGATTTAACACCACCATCCCACCCACAGAATTTTGACGTTGTATCAGATCATAATCATAATAGCGTTTCGGAGAGGCTGTATTACATAAATTCACATGTTTATTAAGAAATGTTGTATTTCAGTGTCTTATTTATGTTGCACCATGATTAAAATAACCTATTTTATACACATTCAATTTTAAGTTGAGAAAATTCATAAAAATTGTAAACTGTACAATCACTTGAATATTTCTCAATATAAAACTCAACAGAAACATACTTCCCTCTGAAATTATTGTAATTTCAGCGACACATTTTATATGTGCAAAAACAAAATAAGCAAGGGGGAAAGGTGGCATTGTTTTTAGTCCATACCTTATTGGTTTCTCTCGAGAAATATCTTGCTATGAGTAATTATCTTTATAATTATTTTTTCAGATACTATTGAAAGAACAACTGTTTTTGACATAATTGAATTGAGGAAATTAAGATAGACGATTTCTTAATGGCTACCTATACCACTCAAAATTTGACCAGTGCAAGTAAAAACATGTACTGTTGAAAAACTTGTCTTGGCTATATAAATGAGAGGGAGGACATTAAAAAAAAACTTTTAGAAGCTTTACTAACTGAAAAGCAATATTAATTCTTTGAAAAACGTGTTATATTTACTGATGAGCAAATTTTGTGAATGAAAATATTAAAACAATATACTTGACGACAAATAATATCATACTTTTTAACTAGTGAGACCATACAACACTGCAAAATTTCTATGTTAATTTAAATAGGGGTTCCCCAATCCACAAGAGGTTGGATGTGTTTTAGAGCAAAGCTGAAAGAGTAGAGTGAAAATATATAGTAAGCTGCGTGCCAATAGGTTTTTGCACTTCATCTGTCTGACCAAAATTTTAGGGTAGAAACATGGCTCGAAAAATTGAAAAAGGCGCGGGCCAAATTTTTTGGAAGCCAAGCATATTTTTAGAAGAAATAATCCGAAGTAAAAAAAAATTATATTCAACTTTTTCAGCACTTAGTGATGATCTTGACATGTTGGAAGATTCAGACATAAACTCCAAATATTTTATGATCTGCATAGAAAATTTTAGGTGTCAGTATGAATTTTTTTTTTGCAATGTTGACTCTTAAGATTTCGGAGCTCTTAAGATTTAGTTGCTCCAAGCCCTAGGTAAATACATCTAGACATGAACATGTGCATCTATGTGGAACGCCAGGCCTCCCTTGCAAAACACAGTTTATACATTTTGGATCCTACTGTGATAAAATGGTGGCGAGACGACTCAATGTCGACTAAGTGCTATTGTGCATGAATTATCTCTACTTATACAACTAAAGACTGCGTTATAATTTGAAATAAAATATACAGTACATTTAAATATTGATAAGCATAATAAAAGTGTTTTTTTTTCTTCCTCTTTTTAATTTCAGGTAAATCAACATTTGAAGATGCAGATGAAAATTTATGAATCTTAAAAAATTATATTCTTGAAAGATGCGATTTCTAAGAAAAGTACAACCAATAAATTGTGATTATGATAACTCTCTATGAACATATGTTTGAAATAAAATGTTTTTGTATGACAAATCATATGTGCAAGTTGTTATTTAATTCATGTTTCTATTAATCAATTTCAATCAATCATTCATCTTCTAATCAACTCAAATGAAATATATTGTCAAAATGAAAGTTATCAGGTGAAATTATTTGTTGGAAGCTAAATATGAAACAGATAAATTGATGAAAGATCTTTAATATAGACGTATATATATTTTAAATATTGAAGTATTCACTTCCATTAACAGGTAAGTGCTCATTCATAGAAAATCGTGTTCTGATATTTTTTAATACTGAGGAGAAACCTATAGTTTAAAATATAGAACTACAATATGCAGCAAGGCAGTTAATTCTTTTAATTATAAATTATCAATAATTTAATATTTTAGTTGCTCCGAAAATAATTTGCAATTCATTGTTTCAATGAATTTAAAAAGGAATAAAAATGGATAATAAAAAATCATTTTTAACAAATTGGTCTTAAAAAAAAGTGGCACTCAATATTAAAAATAGTATTCAGCTGGGGCCTCAAGTAGGGCCCCCGAGGCGAATTGGGGGCCCAAAAATCTATAATTATTTTGCATAATAACCCTTTCAAGAAGAGCCCCCCCCCCCAAAAAAAAAAGGAAAGTCTGCCCGGAAAGGCACACTACGACCGTAGGCTCAACTAGTGCCGGTAACCTTAAAGTTTTGCATTTTGTTGTAAGAATTTTCTTTTTTTCAAATTTTGATTTCATCAGTATGCGACCCACTTATATGCCGCTGGGGTCCCAGATACTCGCTTTTTCAAGTATCCAAAAGTGGGATCCATGAGCTCGGACAAGAAAAATACAGAATCTTATTCTAAAAAAAGTCGCAAGATGAAAAATGCAACGTCTCATACGTTTACAAAATAATTAAACTAGCTGGCGATGTTAGAGTAAAAAAAATTGCAAAGCACAGGTGACAAAAATGTGTGGCGAGTCCCTCGGAAAAAAAAGTTTGTTTACAATCAGTTGTAAACATGAAATCGCTGCCACCACCCACTGCGGAAAAACGATTGTTAAATAATTAGTAGTAGTTGTAGGCTTCAAACGGCATCCCGATTGGTTAGCGATCTGTTACTCTCGAAACCAAAAATTTTCTCTCCCTCTAACTACTGTTTCACGTCACGTGACCTTAAGGACTGGTAGTTCATAGTACCTCTTAACTACTAGTAGTTGAAGCGGTCCTTAGCTGCAGTCCTCCGACCGGTAGTTCATTAGGACTAGTAGTTACTAAGGACTGCAGAGATAGTTCACCCCCAGATGCACCATTCATATTGCAAGGGGTTGTATAGTTATTAAAATAAAATAAAAATAACTTCTTATATGGACACCCATGTTCTCAAAAACCCAATTAGAAAGTTATCCTGTCTCTCCTGAGGCCAACAAAAAATTGTTTGTTTTTAAGTGCATTATTCACTGAAATACTTGAATTCAAAAATCTGAGAAAACTTGGGGGGAAAAAGCAGCATAATGAGAAAAAAAACATTTTCCATTTAAAAAAATTAGTTTAAAATGCCATTTTGAATTCAAATATTTCAGCGAATATTGCACATAGAAACTCGAGGACATGGCAACAACTTTCTAATTGGGTTTTTCAGCACAGGGTGTCCATATCAAAAGTTAATCTTCTTATTTCAATAACTGTACAACCCTTTGCTATATGAATGACGTATCTGAGGTCTATTTGGATACTTTTTCCACTTGGAGGTATACCTCTATGATCAATGGTTCACCAGTAATTTGTGGTGCCAGGTATTAGCTATGCACCCTTTACAGAGCTGCCTATTATCTCTATAGCTTTTTTTTTCTAAGCGGTTAGATTGATTCCATCATTTGAAGTCTGACAATAGCAATATTAAACCTACCTCAAAATATACTGTGCATGAACAACCTGCTCTTTTCCTTGTCATGAAGGTACAGCAGAAATGGCAATAAGATTGTTACCACAAGAAGTTCCCCCACAAAGGAATTAGCGCTCTGAGGCTTATTCAAAAATATTGAATGCTGTCATTCCAGATTCTGCAATAAACTGTATCTTCTGGTCTATTTTAACCCTCGCATAAAACTGGCTCAAGAAATAAATAAATAAATTATAGTGTTTTCATTCAACTTTTTCCATTCAACCATTAATTTTTTTTTGTCTCCTCGTTTAGCGCTTTGCCTATTGTCACCTTTGCAGTTGTACATAAGTATGCTGATTTCACTGGCAAATCATTAATAGTAGCACTAGAGTATGTTGGATGGGGAAAACAGCCCTAGAACTTATAAAAACTGTGTGTGCTGAATATTTTTTCCCTTTCTTTCCAAGTGCAAAATCATCTAATTTTTCATGGTGTTTTAATTAGTGCATTTTTATAGATACACAAATATCTGTTATTCTTCATGTAAAAATAGTTTGAATTATATGTTTAATATTATCATCTACAGATCAAAACCTTTTATGTTTTAGATCGAATGGCAGCATTAATACCGCAGGAGCACAGGCAACACATGCTCAATATATTACCACGCCACAGCTTTGAAGTTCTCTACCGCTTGAATTGTGATAGCCTGTGTGCAGATTTTCAGGAGGATCTAGAATTCAGATGTTCATTAGGACTAATCAACATTGCTCGATTTTTTCTTGGACCAGCTCGAGCGCAGAAAGCTTTTGGAAGAAGCTATGAATCAGTAAGTTCAATCTTATTTTTAATACTAATTTTCTATTTAGGTTGTGAATCATGTACATTTCATCCGCATCATCAGAAACTATAACTTTTATTTTTTTATTTTTAATCTTATTTCCAAGGTTTCTTGGCCTATCCCCAGCACTCCTCAAACACCCAGCAATGAGATTCGAGCTGTAGATAACACACCCGAATATTTACTAGCAGTTCAGAAACTGGCTTTGTCATCATCTTCATCACAGACGGCTATAGGCGTTATGGCCATAGGAGGCTTCGTGAGTACTTCTTTCCTTTTTTGTAAAGTTTTCTTTTTCCATATTTGCTATTTGAACTGTGCTGTCTGAATATGTTGTTGCTGACTTAAAACCTGCCTGATTTAGAACTGTTTTTGAATTATCATTACGATGGATCCTGATGAAGTGACCACCTGGCTAAAGTGCTTGCCATTTTTGTTTAAACAAAGAAAAAAAAATCCTAGCTTTTTAATATAATTTGCAATACGTATATTCCTGTAAAGTGACCACCTGTCTGTGTATAGCAAGGTGTCTACCCTCATGGACAAGTCATGAAGTCAATCTCAGAAAAGTCATGAAGTCAATCTCAGAAAAGTCATGAAGTCAATCTCAGAAAAGTCATGAAGTCAATCTCAGAAAAGTCATGAAGTCAATCTCAGAAAAGTCATGAAGTCAATCTCAGAAAAGTCATGAAGTCAATCTCAGAAAAGTCATGAAGTCAATCTCAGAAAAGTCATGAAGTCAATCTCAGAAAAGTCATGAAGTCAATCTCAGAAAAGTCATGAAGTCAATCTCAGAAAAGTCATGAAGTCAATCTCAGAAAAGTCATGAAGTCAATCTCAGAAAAGTCATGAAGTCAATCTCAGAAAAGTCATGAAATGGCATAAGGTGGCGGAAGTCAAGAAAAAGTCATGAAATAAGAGAACGTCGTGATTTTTTACAAATCAGCTTTCATCTTTTCCCTACAAATTCCTGTGCTTGATTTATTAGTGAAAATCATGGACGTTTATGAGCTACCTATCATGAAAGCCCTATAGATTCCAGTGAGAGAATTGGTGGTTTGCCAATTTCTCTAAATAATGAGTGTTAATTAAATCACCTTAAATAAATTTACCTTACCTTAAATCACCAATTTTGGAAAATAATGAGTGTCAAATTGCCAGACATCTTGACAATTTCCCAAAGTTTTTCTTCCATTTTAAAACAATTTCTTTCTGAGTAGTCAAATTGCCATATTTAACAATAGTTCAGCAATAATCACGCACTTAAAGTTAAGGAGGGGGAATCAATCATAAATCAATTTCTCTCTTCTGATTTGAATATAAATGGCAGCACCTGAACACATAACTCAGTTGTTGTTACCTTAAATCCTCTGAGGCTTTACAGTATAATAAAAATACAACACCACAACGTGCAACGAGGTGGCTGAAAAAAGATGTCCATTGCAAATATGTATTTCATATGTTTCTAAAATATAGCCACTCAATTAAAAGTGTAATATTGTATAAACTAAAACTATGATAAAATATAATACACTGCCCATAAAACAATGTATGGTTGTCTTATCTAAGAATCTTATTTCTTTTTGAACATGTCAATTATGTTGGAATTTACTACCTCCGGTGGTAAGCTATTCCATTTATTCACAACCCTATTAGAGAAAAACTTGCTGTGACACCACAACCTTGAATTTTCCTTTACCAATTGATATTAGTGCCCCCTTGTCAAAGCAGTCTATTGGTGATGTATTAACAATTCATGGTCGATCCTATTCATCCCATTGAAAATTGTAAAAAGCTTCAATCATGTTCTCCCCCCCCCCCTACACCCACATTCTTCCTATGTAAACATATTGAAGAAATCAAGTCTCTCTTCATAGCTCAAGCCTTGTCTACCAACCAGAGCACAAGTAGCTTTTCTCTGCACCCACTCAACCTAGTCTGTATTTCTCTGTACATAAGATTCTCCAAACTTTTACGGCATACTCCAGTCCAGGACGAACTAAGCCCCATAAAAGTGAAATAATCACTTTTAGAGAACGCAAAGAGATCTTTGCAAGAATGAAACTGAGTATTCACTTCACTTTTTTGACCACCGCTGAACAGTGTTAAGAAAACCCAAGCCACTGCTCAATAAAAATACCCAGATCTGTGATCCTAGTTGCAATCCGAAATAACAACCACTCAAATCATAAGTAAAATGTGGGAGTGCTGAGCTTTTGGTAATCTGATTTTCAGATACTTCAAAACCCTCCAAACCTTTGGTCAAGAGACTTATTTGTCTTAAGTTTTGAAGTGGAACCTTTTTAAAATGTGCTATTCATTATCTGTATTTAGAATATACAAAGGGGGAGGTGAGAAAAAATACAGATATTAAGAAATGTTTATGAAAGAAAAAATACCCATAAATAAATATGGAAGGGCCAATAGATGAATACATCAACCCAAAATTAAGAACAATAACAAAGAAATAAAGAACCATTTTAAAATGGTACTACAGTAGGACCCCGATTAGCTAAGCCTTGATTAACATAGTTTTGGGTTATCCAAAGCACTTTCAATGAATTAGTTTCAAAAATTTGGTACAGTAAAATATCTAAAAAAATTTCTGATTTAGCAACAAACTGTTTCACAGAATGCCTATGCCAGGTGTTTCAAAAAATGAATGATATCACCCTTTGTGTGAGGAACGGGCTGGTGAGACAAGTTTGTAAGACTGAACAAGACCAACACCTTTAATCAGATGCTCCCAAGCACCATGGTGCTCCCTGAAGCATTCAAGAGTGCTCTATGACAGAAAACACGGAAAGACCATATTTTTTAAAATTACTGTATGTAAAGTTGGCACAGTAACACAAGTTGATAGGATACTCGCCTAAAGTACCAATGGATATTTAGAGGTACTGCGAGTTTGATAGCTGGTTCGTCCATGTCAGAAACTTTCCTGATGCAGGGTACAACAGAAACAGTGATGGTATAACTACAGAAAAAGTTTGCTACCACAGAGAGTCCCTTACCAAGGGGTTAGCGCACCAAACTCTCTGTGAATATGGAAAGGCAAAATGTGTCAAATGCTGCCAGTTGGAATCTGCAATAAATTACGAGTCCTAGTCTAATTAGCCCTTGTGTGCAAAACATGACTGTGGTGGGACAAAAATGATCAAAGATATACATTGTGATTCATAATTCTGTTTGGAGTTTCGGAATGCTATAGTGGGAAAGCTATGATGAGTGCAGCAGAGGGGAGCCTTGCACTAAATAAGAAACAATTCAAGTTTATTTACAGACCTTAGGTGTTAAATGTGTGAACCCGTGCTCACACGGCATGCATCAATTCAATAATCCAGTTCTTGTCATACTCTCCTTAAAATGACATGATCCACAGTTTTGATAGCATGTGTGATCCGTCCATGCAGTTCTGCTGAACCACTCAACAAAGGGGGTACGATCACAAGATCTATGACATAGCCCCACTAGAAAGTTGCACAGTATTAAGTCCAGGAACGTCATTTGAACTTTTTCCAGGGGGGGGGGGGGGGCAAAGAACATGTACTCGATGCATGTATATACTGTATATACCATTTTTAGTGTATTTCCAAAAGCCGGGGGCAACAACGCCCTCCCCCCAAATGATGGCCCTGATGAAGTCCAGTGAGCGTGGAGCCATAGCATAAGAGAAACGTCATCTTTGGAAGCTCGTCCAATCCAACAACAAGGCAATTCAGCATTAAGGTACTCACTCATGATGAGTTGATTTCTTTTGGCTCCTCCTAAATTTTTTCCACACATTTCTTACTGTCTCTGCTTGTGGACCCGGCCGGCCACTTCGTTTCGCATCACACAAGCATCCTGTTTCTTTGCACTTGTTGTACCACACATGAACTGTCTCATCAGTGAGTGCCTCTGTTCGATATTTGATACGAAATTTCTGCTACACAAACACCACTGACTGCAATTCAGCAAATTCTAGCACAAAGTTTTTTGTTTGCCCGTGAATGCCATTTTAATTCACTTGCTACTCTCAGTCGAATGTGTACTGCCATCTACCAGCGACTGCTGTTATAAAAACTGTAAATACATTAGAGTATTTCATGTAACTTTATACCTGTATATTTATTTTATCTGTTTTCACAAGCATTTTTTTCCTCAAACATTTTACCATTATTAGAAAAACTTTCGTACAAATGTAATTTACACCATTTGTGGCTTTATTATATTACTTAATTCCTAATTTCTGTATCATACAAGTTATGTCTGGTCCATATTAGCTTGGATAATCAGGGGTCTACTATAGTTTGTTTAATAATAAATCTATTGAAATTGAACAATTGTGTGACACTGTTTTATGTAATTACAGTTGATGAGAGCTGTAGGTTGGAGGATTATTGCTTTGACATTAGGTCTGTATGGACTCTTGTACATATATGAGCGCCTGTCATGGACCAACAAAGCTAAGGAAAGGGCCTTGAAAAAGCAGTATGTTTCCCATGCAACCAGGAAGCTTCGTCTGATTGTTGACTTGACTAGTGCAAACTGCAGCCACCAAGTCCAGCAGTAAGTGATCTCATTGAAATGTATGCATACTGAATTATGGAAATTATGAGGCTCATTCATAATCACTTTTGGACAAAAACCACTTTTTAGGATTTTTCATAAACAACTATATACAGTCTATTCCGGCTAAAACGTTTTCCCACTTAATGTGACTTATTTTTAGGATCTCAACTCTAAGTAATTCTTATTAAGATTTCCCATTCAAAACATTTTCCCCCTTTACAATGTTTCTTCATGGTGGTTTTTAAAAAATGTTATAAGTGGGATCCACTGTATTTATCAATGATCTTTTCTACTGCAATGCCACCTATCAACTGTTTTTGTAACTATTTTTCTCTTTTAAAAAAATTCCTCATTCTGACAGTGAAAAGCCACACCTCAATAATTTCACCATTTTTTATGGGTCTTAAAAGTTTTTACTGGCTTTCGGCATACCCTGTATGAATTAGAGATCTGTAGTTATGAGTACCCAGTGGAAAAAAAAAACTCATCCAACTTGAATTTTGGTACTTTTAGAAATTTTGCATGATGTTTACCAGCATTCGAATGATAATGATAAATTATAGATTCATGCTGCCAGTTTTCTAATTAATATTATTTATTATTATTATTACTACCATGATACATATGACATTTATTTCAGAGAGCTATCAAGCACATTTGCTCGTTTGTGCCAACTTGTAGATGAAGTGACAATGGACATGCGTAACGAAATTGCACATATTGATGATGAACTTGCAAAACTGGATGAATCAAATGTTGCTTGCAGGACTTTAAGGTGATTTTGGCAAAATATTTGGCCAACTATCTCTCTTATTAGAACCAACCATTTATATGGTAGATTCTGTTAATTGAATCATGAAAAATGTTGTCATTTTGGTTTTGTTATCACTTTTATAAGGTATGGACATGCCTGATATCATAACATGGGGTAACATATAGGGTACAGTGAAATCTCATTACAATGATACTCAATGTAATGACGAGTCCCTCTACTATGATATTTTTCTGAGTCCTGTTTGGAAATATCTGTAGTCTAATGTTAACTGCTGCCTCTCGATATAATGATAATCCCTCTATGACAACTTTTTTTGTCCGCAGTGTATCATTGTATCTCTTTGTTTCAAGATTTCACTGTATTAAAACAAAATGTGTGTGTTTCTTCCTTCAATGTTTGGTCATTTTTTTTTTTTTTTGTTAACCAGATTCAGAGTTCTTTGACCAAAGGACTTTGTTATAGGATCTCTGGATCGTGAAAAAATAGTTTCAGAAAAAGCCGCAAATAAGTCTCTATTGCAGTGGTATGATTAAGCATTTTGCGACACCTGTTTTGTGCAAAAAAAAACAAAAAACACCTAAGCTGTCTTTTTTTTTTCACGCGAAACGGGACAATTTTTGATGATTGTGATAGTCAAAGCTGAAGTATCATATAGTTGCATTGAAAGTCGAATGTTTGGTTATAAAAATCTGTCAGGGTGGTTCATCCATTTTGTGTAAATTTTCCCATTAAAATTCATGCTTTT
The DNA here is from genome assembly GCF_987345545.1 of Pholcus phalangioides. Taxonomy (NCBI): domain Eukaryota; kingdom Metazoa; phylum Arthropoda; class Arachnida; order Araneae; family Pholcidae; genus Pholcus; species Pholcus phalangioides. The sequence continues at coordinate 4,896,601 of NW_028301637.1, forward strand.
TGAATCCGGCAGCTAGCCATGTGTTAAAATGTAAACAAAACAATGCTTAAATGTCAGAGATATACGATTGTTGTTCCTGTAGTGCAACTGTCATGAAATTTGTCCTACAGGAATCAATAACCCTCCAAATCAATGATTTCCCAAATGTTGCTCAGAGAGATTGATCACGAGTCCAGTGAGATGTCTTGGGAATAAAATTATATTAGGAGTATTAGCATATTCACTCACGTAAATAGGGAGAATAGCATATAGGATGAGATATGATTTTTCGAGATCAAAGTAAGGAAAACAGGATTTATTTATGCAACTTTTTATTTCGTTTATTCACAGATTAGCGCATAAAATGCATATTGTATTGAGGAAAACAATCATGTGTTTACTGAATGGGTATCATCTTTAGTCCTTTTTGCCTCTTGCTCCAAAGCTTTACTACAACTTTCACTCTACAAATACAAATACAACGCCACAACAGGCAAATTGCCCAACGAGGTGGCTGACTTAAGAACATCATGGATCCCGAGCCATTTTTTGGAGGCCCTACCTACTACTGCTACACCGCACATGCACCCCGCCCACAACCCCCCCCCCCGCAGAACCCCCAACGAATCGGTACATGCGGGAATGTGCGTTTACGTGTAGTGAAACCTGATGTGAAGTTTTTGTTTCTCTGTAATGCTTGTTATGTATAGCATAGTCCTCTGATCCATTGAGTACATTTGAAATGAAGCATTTCCTGAATGATTTTTTGATACCAGCTGTAAAGGAACACTCCTCCACTCAACTGACGTTAACGTAGCTAGTTGTAAAGCATTGGCTTTGTTGGGGTAACTTCACAATCTTTGGCAGTAAGCCAGTCCTTGTACTGAAGATGGCTACACCAGCAAAACAAGAAACATGCACAACTCAGGCAACATAAATATGTTAAGACCACACATATTCATACGCAACATTCTGATATGTACAGATTTTTTAGAAATTCTGCAGAGGAATGTGTATGAAATACATGTATGGTTAAGTAGTAGTAGTCTGTGTGTGCAGTTTCTTCACGTGAACTTTATAATGATAAATTATTAAAAAATGCAACAAATCCTTTGCTCGCTCATATAGGACGGCCTAAGGTTTCGATGTAGTAAAAATTAAATAAAAGCCTTGTCCCTTAAATGTGAATAAATACAGTATAGAGTTATAATGCCTGAAGAGTGTATCACAACACTCTTATGCGCTGCATAAATTGTCACCTTTCTTTTAAAAAAATCAAGCTCAAGTAATTAATAGATTTAAGAAAAGAAATAAAAGACGAACTAGTGACAGCAATGTCAATTTTAACAATGAGGGGTGAGAAACCCATAAATGATCAGTGACGCAGAAGAGGTTTATACAAATTTCTTTTGCTCTTGAATAAGCCTAACATTTAAATGAAGTTACCTTACTTCCAATCTTGTACATTGGAGAGTTGAACATTCCCTTTGTGAATTCTGTTGGCATGATTGTTGAAAACACCTGGTGATAGCTGTATGAATTTCTACGTGTAAGGAGCCATTCAGCATCGATTGAGGGGAGAGAAGAGTTTTGGATCTGCTGACTTTTGATGACGAGGGGGGGGGGGTTATTTGATGCTTACGCCATCAACCACCCTTTATAAAAATATGAAATATTCTTAATGGCATCTTTACTGAGTGTACCAGAACCTTTCCCTAGCTTGTTTTGTGGGCACCTGAACCAATATTTTCCCTATTGATAAGTCCTCTATATAGCCACTTCAGTGACCTCTAAATTTTCATCGATCCTTTAAGTGATCTGGAACTGTGCCGCACGTCACTCAAATGATCAGTAAATATGCTGCGGATCAGTTAAGTAATCTGGTAATATGCCGCGGGTAACTTGAGTGATATAGAACTGCATTGTACGCTGCTTAAGTGCTCTAAAACTGTGACACGTCACTTAAGGGATCTCTAAATGTGCCAAGGATCGCTCAAGTGTTCTGAGATCATGCTGCAGGTCATTTAAATCATCTATGAATATGCCACGAGTCTACTTGAATGATCTGATAATGTGTCACTGGCCACTTAAGTGATCTGTAAATTTGTCATTTAGTTCATTTTTACAAAATTGGGTTTGGCATGGCTGGCCACATCAGATAACCCTGAGGAGCACATTTGGGCCGCAGGCGATGGGTTAAGCATATATGGCTTAGAGCAGTGTTTCTCAACCTTTTTTTGGCCATGGTCCCCTTTGAACCAGATTTTTTTTCTCGTGGCTCCTCTGCCCTACACAAAGTTTTCAACCCTCATTTAGAAGCAAGATCCTTTATATGTATTGAATTGATTTTTTCAGTGAATTTATACTGAATGAAAATTTTGCACATAAGATTGCCTCCAGATCACTGGCCTAGAGTTTACTAAGCTCCCCACTAGTTCGAGTTCTATTCAGGGCCGTCTCAACATCATGGACGCCTTGGGCAAAGTGATGCTATGTGGTAGTCCCATACTTAGCTGGAAATAAACAGCCTACATATTTTCTACTGATTTTCAAAATTTATTGTACTATGCAAAATATATGGTGGGGTCACTTATGGACATGAGACCCCCGGGCATGACCCCTCATGAGTGGGACTGACAGCTGCAGCTAGGGGCCTGATATGGTTTTCATCATTTGCAAAATGTAGGTGGTGAGGCCCGGGTGGTTTTATGCCCTATAAGGCGGCTCCGGTTTTATGGGTGGTTTTGTTGGATTCTGTAAGTGTATAGTCACTAATATAAAAGCTTTATTTCTTCACATCTTAATATTTTTTCTCAGCTCTCTGCAGCCCTCCCAACCACCTCTCATGGCATTTTCTTCTGTGGCCCCCTTGAAGTATCCCAGTACCATTAGGGGGGCCATGTGACCCCCCGGTTGAGAACCACTGGCTTAGAGGGCAGAGTTGCAATGAATTTCTTAAAGAGAGTTTTAGTAAATTTCTTAAAGAGAGTTTTAGTAAATTTCTTAAAGAGAGTTTTAGTAAATTTCTTAAAGAGAGTTTTAGTAAATTTCTTAAAGAGAGTTTTAGTAAATTTCTTAAAGAGAGTTTTAGTAAATTTCTTAAAGAGAGTTTTAGTAAATTTCTTAAAGAGAGTTTTAGTAAATTTCTTAAAGAGAGTTTTAGTAAATTTCTTAAAGAGAGTTTTAGTAAATTTCTTAAAGAGAGTTTTAGTAAATTTCTTAAAGAGAGTTTCAGTTCTTAGCCTTCAAATAGCAGTGAAATTAACAGAAAGTTGTTATAATAATAACATATAAAGGTGTTCTTTCGATATTTTAGTTTTTTTTAAATATTTCTTGCATAAAAAAATTAATTTTTGATTGTCTGAGGGGCATGGGGATGTTAGTGTCCATGCCCCCTGGGTGTGTGTGTCTGATCCCAATGTGCATTAGGAGGTTGAGTTGACAAAATTTTGCTGACAAGGGGGTAGTGGTCAGAAATGGAAGAAAATTCTGCCGATGTAATACTTAAATGGCCCCTAATAGCTAACTTGCTTGAAGAAAGTGGGAGTATGTTTTGGAACAATTCATTGAGTTATGCTATAGTCTCTCCTTACCCTATACTTTGGTAAGGAGTACATTATATACAGGATATATGTTAGAATCCTAAAATAAATTCCTAGGAAAAAATATCAATTTTTTTCAGCTGAGAAATATGTTGTGTATTCGATTCGGATAAGCCTAAATACGATGTATGTCATTTTGAGTAAAAATACCATCTATCTTCTATTTTCTGTTCTTTGAAGTGTTTTAATTTAATTTTTTTTTTTCCTTCTGTATCAGAAATAAGGCAGCTTATCTATGCAGTGAATTGGAGACCTTTACAGACCAGTACTTGATGTACAGAGAATGAAGTTTCTTTGTTGTGATGACAGAACTCTGTGAACACGTATTTCTTCCTGATTGGTGGATATTTATTAGATTCTTCTTCGACGCGAGTCTGTTTTTCTCTTTGCTGCTAATTAAGAGGTTTTAATATTTTTTGTTTTGTTTGTTTGCTGTGGACATATATGTTGTGACTGTAGTATAGCTGTGCAGATTAGATGTACTGTTACCACTGGTTACATATATTTCATTTTGTAAATTTTGTTAGTGTGTGATTAGTTTCTCTGTTGATTTTTTTTCTTCTGTGGTGATTTATAATTGTAGAAAAGCAAGATTAAAAAGAGATGGAAGAGATCTAAAATTGATTATAGAAGCAAATGATGAATGTCTTCTTTTTTCTGAATTTTTAATAGACCAGTGATGTAAGGTATTTCAAAAGGCATTGAACATAATTAGAAATAGGTGATCATTTGTTTGATGTCTTTGACAATACAGTCAAACTCGATTGTAATGACCTTGGATTTTTTTATCATCAGTAATTGGTGGTCTGGGTTGATTCCCATAAAGAATTATGTCAATGAACCTCGTTTATAATGCTGAAGAGAACGCCACAACCTCTTATATAATGACACTTTATTCATCATTAATTATGTTTACCCAAAAAATTCTTGGAATTATAGAACTCGTCACATTGAGACAATGTTTGCCTGTTCTCTATTGATGCCTATCGGGGGAAAAAAGATTTATTATATGTTTGATGCTCCCACTTGCTCATTGACGACTCATATGTTGCACATTTCAGTGTTTTCTGGAATATTTCTCTTCCTGATTTTTTGTATATATAAGAATGCCCTGTGTTTTCAACAAAGCTCACTTCAATTCATAATCTTTGCTAGAATCAGGGATGTACTTAACATAATTTATTAATTATAATATGATAATGCCCACAAATCTAAATATTTATCATACATATTTTTTGTGAAATACATTTTAATTTACTGTAGACGTGCTGTAGCACTGTATTTTGCTCCAAGGGTTAATTAAAAGCACAAATTTTGCAGACAATTCACAACATTATTCTCAGGGATTGCAGATATTCTGTATTTATGATTCTAATTTCCCATATTTTTATTGATCAGATATGATCACTCTAATCATCATAAAATAACAACTTCATGACAGTATGTGATTGCATCGGATTATATTTATTAGCAGAAAGTTCTTGAAAATGATAACCTCACTTGCAATGACACATTTTAGTTATAACAAATTTTCACTGAATCTTGGATGTAATTATAACCGAGTTTAACTGTATATGGTGAAAGTGATAAATCTATTTTCTATATAAGGTGAATTTTGAAGTATTGGTAGATGTTTTTCCTTTGTCTTTTATGAAGAAAGTGTTATTAGTGTGTTATAAAAATTAAAATGTATTAAGTTAAAGTGCAAGTTTTAGATGCTCTAAATCAGGGGTTCTTAACCTTTTGTGCCAATGAGATGAAAGTTGGGGACTGCTTTTGTCAATAATATGAGAGTTATGGATCTCTTTAAAGAATAATGTTCAGCATATGATAATGCAAAAACGATATGGCAATTGTTTTCTCATCTGTGAGCTCACTGACCCAAAAGACTCTCTGAGGATCCCTAGTTGAGAACCACTGCTCTGAATCATTGATTGTCTGCCCAAACTTGTTTGCCCCACCAACCCTGTAAAAAAGATTTTAGAAAAATTATCCCCCTTTCTAAAACTACTTATATGCCTGGTTAGTTCCAGAGCTCTCCATCTATAGAGGGGCAATATTGTCAACATTAGGATCTTCTTAGAATCCTACAACTGCATTTTTCTTAAGAGTTATAAATTCTTTGGAGATACAGTAGAATTTTGATTGACCCTCCTTCATTCGGACTCTGTTAACATCAATTTCCCTAGTGATAATTTTTTCCTTCACAATGTTGAAGGTTCATCATTAAGGTTCAAATCATCTTTCTTTGCCCAAAACTCTCCTAATCATCATAATGAAAGCCAAGAAACTTTGCAAAGGCAAATAAATTGAAAGTTCCTCTGAGGAATTGTGGGGGTGAAGCAACAAGAACATTGTTAGGATATCGTCTTATCGCTGAGAGAGAAATGTATAAGTGAGAAGGTGTATGAGTGAGAAATCACTATAAATTCAATAAAAATTTGTATAGATGACTGAACCTTTGAATAGATGAATATTCAGTTATCTGAAAATTACGATTTACAGACTTATGCTCATGCTAATTATATCAGGTAATCAAGTTTTTTCTGTATTTGTCTGTAATTACAGGGAAACCTTGATACCACTATACTCTGTGGGCCAATAAAAAATATTGTTGTAGAAAAGTTATCATGATCGAGAAGTAGCATTATTACCAGTCACTTTCAAATTTATGCTGTTGGAATCTCTTCCAAACTGGCATTGCTATTGCTACCATGAAATGCATGTGCGAGTGTTTATTCACAGTAAAAAATTCTAATTGATTATTTGATGCCAGTAAGTTGTTCCACCCTGTAGTCTACCATACAACATTTTCGTGTAATACACAAAAAGTAACTTTATGGAAATTTCATCGACATTTTTAAAGGGCAGATAGTGCAAAATTCTAATGCTATTAGACACTCTCGAAAGAACAAAAACTGGTGAGGAATTTAAAAATATATTGAAGTTGGTTTTGAGCAAAGTATAAAAAATATTCTAGTAACAGTTTTGAAGCTTCAAAAAATATTGTAGGGGGATTATCATAGTAAAGGATATTGTTTCATTGAGAGGAGTTTATCATTAAGCTATAGGCAATTCCAAATACTGTTTCAAAAATATCATTGTAGAGGGATTTATGATTGTATCGAGTATCTCGTTGTAGTTGAGATTTCACCAATTTAAAGAAGGCTTTTCCCATACTGTGTTAATAGCTGTTTAAAGGAAATGTTTGCACTTTTCCCTTTTTAGATGGTAGAACTAAAAAGGCTATTGAGTTTGAAGAGCAAAGCTGCATATATATATATACACAAGAATAATTTCCAGTCCAAAAAATACAGCCTATAAAAGGGATGGTGTTTTAACGAGTACAGACTTCATTGTATACAAACCCAGTCTTATGTCACTGAGCAATTTTTTTTCTTCAAGTTTCAGCTCTACTTTACCCTTCAAACGATTTTTTTCAAAATTTCCCTGATATTTGCATCGTAACTGCCACAGTGGAAATCATTTAACCTACTAGAAATTGCCAACCGTGATCAAGAAGAATATTTTTTCATATAATTGTGCTGCGATAAATGTTTTCCCCTCTGAAGTATAAGAATAATAATTCTAAAAAAAACAAGGAAGATAAATCTCTTTTCTATCATTTATTCTGTACACATATTTCTATACAACTTCAAAAAAAATGGGGTGAAGTCTCTCTCTTGTTATCTAATTTTGCTTTGTACAAAAGTTGACTCCACCCACTGGCAGTTGATTGACAGGATGGGGGGGGGGGGGGAGGAAAACACATTATCAAATAAAGCTCTGCACTAGCTTGGCTCAGAATTGCTAAAATGAGAGGGTTTTAAAATGACGAGATAATTCAGGATTGCCTCTGTAAAGGTTAAGCAATCATCACCAAACATTTGAAGGAACTCTCATTGCATAGTTCTCAGTTTGCTTAATGCGAAGTGTTTCGCATGAAATATGTGCTACTGTAGTCAGTCAGTGATGTTTCATTGTTCGCTAAGACAGGGTTCCTATAGAAACCTGGAAAGTCAGAAATGAAAAATGGTCAGAGAAAATGTAAGATATCTGAAAAAAAAGTCAGTGGAAAAGTTTTGTGAAGGGGAGAAAGCTGAAACTCTAAAAACCAAAAATTGAAATTGGGAAGGCCAAGATTTTGAATTATTTATTTTTTCCCAAGTTTAGGTCCGGGAAATGATCAAGCAGATTTTGCTGAAAAGTGCTATGAATGACTCTTCCCATAAACCCTTGTGAGTGGTATTACCTACTCAAAAATGGATAAAATTAAATTCTTCATCCTGCAGAAGTGAAAAATTATTCTGTGCAGAGAAGAAGGATCATATCATTCATTTTATATTTATAGTGTCAAACTTGGATTTTGCCCTTATAAAAACGGGTTCTAGATCAGTGTTCAGCCTTTTTACAGCTGTGGACGAGTGAAAGGTGTTGGAATATTTCTTGGACTGGATGGATATGGGAGAAATAATTTATGGACCTGCAATAAATTAATGAATTGGAGAAATAATTTGCAGATCAGCAGGAAATAAATAAGTGTAAGGAAAATTTGAGGACTGGCAACAAATAAATGAATGAGAGAAAATATTTGCAGACCAGCAAAAAACGTTGATTAAAAATAAAGAAGAAAATATTTGCGAACCGGCAAAATATAAATGAATGGAAGAAAGTATTTGCAATATAAAAATATTCTGGAGTAAAAATGAACAGGAGAAATAATTTGCAGACCTGCTATTGGGCAAAAATGCTTCGTGGACTAGTGTTGGTTGAGAAGAACACTGTTTTATAGATAGTGAATGTAGTCAAAAACCATTTTGTGTTAAGATAGGGAGCAGGAAGTCACATATGTTTTCCTCTATTTGTATATGTTATGATCCATGTCAGAAGTCTGGCATCTTCATGAATTGACGAGCAACTGGTAGATTACTCCCCCAAAGATGTCTGTGTCTGAAGTACGAACAGTGTATATGAATGTAGGCAACATTGTGAAGATGCTAAACTTCAGAATTAGAAGTAGCATATATATCTCGAACGATTGCTTCCCTTCATTGTTCACACCACTCAAATGATTTATTCCAGGTGGGGTTGGCAGGGTGAATGCTCATTGAAAATAAATAAATGGTGTGTGTAGTTGAGTTATATTTTAAATACTGTAGAGTGTTAGATTCATCGACAGACTGCAAGAAAAATCTCAAAACTTTGTTGTGATGCTGTTTATGTATATATGTATATTTTCCAATTTTAATTTAATTGTGAATGAAAATTTGTGTGCTGGGGTATACTGTTTAATTTCATTATTCACTGTATATTATTGTGTGTACAAACACAAATTTTGATGTATCAGTGTAAAATTGTGATTATACATAGAATCCAAAGATTCGAAAGTGTTATAAAATATTTAGATTTAAAGTATAGATCATTATTCATGGTGGAGTATTTGTATATCGAAACTAATCATTATAATTCTTACTATTTGTTTTAGTCATTTACTTGCTAGTCTTAGGAGTATACTCTTCCTATAAGTATGTTATTGGCAGTGTCTTTTGTTCTTGACTAAATGCTGGTTTATTTTAGTCCGAAGTATTCTGTATTTTTAAAATGGCCAACCCACACTAAATGATCCAAATTAAAATTTATTTTTTATTTTATTCATATAAAGATGAGTTATAGGATTGCTTTGCTTAGAGTAGTTTTTGTTAATACTGATCCAAATAAGAACGTGTAACTTTTCACGAAGAATTCAGTTGATGCATGGTGTGTTGAAAACTGGAAGTATTGACTCATTTTTTTTTAAATATTCTTTCTTATTGTGTTAGATATGCTGGTCATGCACCTGTATATATTTCATGTGTAGAAATGATAGCTTTTTTGGAAAATTTAATTAATTAATTGTTGATGATTAAATTGCATGATGTAAGCTGGGAGTGGGAGGTTTTTGATCTTTCAGATATTTGCGGGCTAAAAAGGCATTTTTCATGAAGCCTGAGCGATTAGTCATACCTTTATATCAAGATTCACACAGTGGCATCATAATGGGTGGGTCCGACAGGGCCCAGAGCCCCTATACTATTAGAGAGAATCTAATTTATTAGGATATTATTTTTTTATCAAATACAAATCTTCATTTATTCTGGAAATATTTCTTTTAATAGCTCTGGAATCAATAACGCAGGAAATATTTTTAATTTTTTCTGGAAATATTTTTAATTTGTTCTGGAAATATTTATTTCCGTATTTCTGTAAATTGCATTAATTTCGGAAATATTTCTTCAATTTTTATTCAAAAATTTATGGAAATTTTTCTTTGAATAATTCTGAGAAAATATTTCTATAATATTCTTTTTTTTTCAATCATTCTGTAAATATTTCTGTAATTCGGTATATTTCTCTATCGATTTCTTTCAATAATTATGAAATTATTCTTATTAATTCAGAAATAATTTTCCATCAATTTTTGCAGCAATCTGAAATTATTTCTTTTGCTAGTTCTGATCTGTAATTATGTAAGTTTTTCTTGGTGGCCATTGCAAAAATCTTCAGGGGCTATGCATTGAAGATCCCTTATGTATGCAATGTTTGCATTTAGAGTTCCTTGTAAAGCAGAGACCACACTTATGTCAGCCTGGCCCAATACATCCAAGGTTGGTCATGGGCGAGTCGTGTCCTGCTCCACCATTGGCAATGCTCATCAAATGTTGGGGGTTGGAAGGTATTGGAAGGATGGTCGAAGAGAATAACAAGGACCTTCCACCTTTCACTCCAAGTCAAAAGAATCACCTTTCTTTCCGATCTTTCAATCCATCTGGCCACACAGTGGTTGAAAAACACACAATCACAATACAGGGAGCATTGGCGTAAGCAAAGGGGGGTTGTGGGGTTCTAACCTTCCCCCCCCCCCTTGAGCCAAGATTATAGTGTTATTTTGCAGGAAAAAAATGTGAACCCATCTCTTTCCCCCCCCCCCCCCCCCCCAAGAAGGAAAACTAATCTGAAAAACCCCTTCGAGAAAATTCTGCGTACGCCTATGACGGAGTGTTTTGGAAGCAAATATTCACCAAGGAACATTAGCAGCCAGGCCATGATACTGGTGCTGCAATGTAGCGGGAAGGGGGCGGAAAGGTTAGGCAAACATTGGAAGCAGATATTTGCAAAGTACTATTGAACGAGGCTGGACATAAGTGTGGCCCCAGCTTGATACTAGGTTAAGGGCTAATATCTCAGAAGGGACAGCCCAAGCTTTGCCTGGACTGACAGCTTGATATTAGGATGGCTCATCCGCTATCTTTGTGCAGAAGTGGGACGCCATTGTTATCGCTATAGCCAATCGCTGTTCCTCATCCTGCTTTTTTTTTCTGCAATTAGACATCACATGCTTGTGCCAAATTTCCCATTTTCCTGATTATTTATCAACACTAATATTAAACGACGGATCAGCATTGTGCCGACATGAGTTTGAGCATATTTCTGAACTGGTTAGGTGGGCATGTTTGCAACTGATGATGGAGCGACATTCAAAAAAGTGTTGAACCGCACATCCCCCTCCAGGTATATATATTATTGTCAAAGCCTAAAGTGTGACCAATTCCCGACGGGGCCGACCACTTAGTGAATTGGCCAAAAAGCCAAATTGCACAAATGATTCGGACTTTGGCCGACCATTTTGTAAAGTGGCTGGAGATCCTTGGCCAAAGCTTGATGTGTTGATGTAAGACGACCGGTAGGAGCCAAATACATTTTTTTAATCGCCAACGTGTGATACATGTCTATGCATAGCAGCTGTATTGGATTGGATCCATGAAGAGTGAAAAAAATTGAAGTTTGAGAGAAAAAACTATAAAAATAATTATATAAACATATATACAGTTTTTTACCAAATTTGGGAGAAAAAAAATTATTGCATCGTAACAGTGGTTTGATGGATTGCCATAACTAACGTGCGCATAACTATCACGAAACAATATGCCAACTTGAGGATGATCTCGAATCATCTTTTGTTTTTGATTTTGGCCAGGGATCACCGGCCACTTTGCAAACCGGTCGGCCCCGTCGCGAATTGACCAATTTCGGGCTTCTACACCAATGTATATAGCAGATGAGAATAATTGTGGTTTTTTTCTTATGTTTTGAGAATTATTTTTGTATGAACTTCTCATCACAGGATTATCTTATTGATTTTTTTAGGGGGGGGGGGGGATTATTTCAATTTTTTTTTTTGAATGATTTATGAATTGGATCGGTTACAGCGAAGATTCTTGGCATGACCATCTCCACGAGGTGTTTGTGATTATCACTTCTTTCTTGGTTACAATACTCATATTTTCTTTGGCGATGGTTGATTGGTGAAAACGGGTTTGATTTAGTATAATTGATCACCATTGAGTGGTCATTAAGTTAGTAACCTTTCGCTAAACCAAAGAACCAAAGACTTTTTTACTGTGCAATAATTCAGTTTGTATTGAGTACGTTTTGACATTTAAATCCGTAGATAATATCTAAAACTGTAACGACTTTTCACAATTTTGTGCTGATTACTATATATCAAGAGCGTGTGTAGATCTGACTATTAGTTGTGATGACAGACAAGATATACATATTCGATTATCTATCGATTGATCCTCAGTTTATAGTGTTCATATATTTTGACGAATTAAAGAGTTGTTGTGGTATTGGATGTGAATTCTTTTGTTTTTTACCTGCGTTTTTGTTTATTAATTTTACTGGTCAGCTATATAACCCGGCATTTTTATAAAAATGTCCCGTTTTTTCAACGAAGCACATTTGAATTTTCATTCTTCATCGAAGTCAAGGATTAAAATCATTTTTATAACTTATAAAGCTATATATATATAAAATTGATTTTCTGTTCAAATCTACGATTTTAGATCGATCGATCGCCAAATTTTCCATGTATACCAAACGGGACCCGACTTGAACGACAGGCTAGTTTAAAAGTTTGTCAGACCTGGGCAAATGGGCAAAAAAAACTGTCGAGCAACAATGCTTTTTCGGCCTCATCACTTTCGGAATGTTTATTTTGGTTATCGTGGTTCCCTAGTAATGCGTTTCAGACGTGTATATGCCTTTACAATGGTTTGTCACTCCTTTAATGCTGCTGCCTATATATTTACAATAGTTATGCTTTTATAATGGTTTTTGTCACTTTTCCTATCCTCCCAGTAATGAGGCTTTTTGAATAGACGTCATAATCAGCATCACTTTGAGAGTCAGGCTAAGTATTACGTCATCATTGATGGGGGAGAGGGGTTTCCGATTTGCTGACTTTTGATGACAAGGGGGAGGGTTTGGATAATGCTTACGTCATCAACCACCCTGTATGAAAATATGAATTAGGATTCAGAGGGGGCAGAGCTGATGACGGAATTTTGCTGACGGGGGGGGGGGGGGTGTCAAAAATGGCTAAAATTTTGCTTACGTAATACTTGAACGGCCCCTTATCCCCATAGAAATCAGTGTCAAAATTCCCGATTTTACTGTAGTAATGCCGAAATTTCATGGGGTTTTCCGCCACATCCATAATTTTAAAAATTCGTTCGCATAGACATACGAAGCCCGGAAAATTAAATATGAGGTAATTAGCCGTACCCATGGCCCCCACATCCTGTAACGGGGTCCGTAGGCTGGGAATCTTTTGCGGGCCCTCTTGGTCAGACTTTTAACGGGCCCCTTCTGTAGCTAATTTATAGCGTGAAAAAACAAAAAAATGATGATCGTCCCGGGCCCTGTCAGCCCCCCCCCCCCCATGTGGGGGCCATGGCCGGACCTACTTTTGAGTTGGATATCCATGCAATAATATGATTTCAACTTATTTACATCTTCTCAAGCATGAAAATTATGTATCCGTATTGTCTTTTGATATTCAACTGCATAAATTCATATAGTTTAGGATGTTTTAAAATTAATTATGGGTCCGTAAAAAGTATATCGAAAAAATTCCACAGCTTTAATTAAGCATTTTTTGAAGCAGAAACAGGCAGAAATAGATAACTTGAAGTTCACGGTGGGGGGGGGGGATTCGAAATATCTAGCGCCTATCAAAAAGAAAAAAAACTATTCATTGCTACGTTTCTTTAATGTAGATTTGTTTCGTTTCATGAGTTACGCAGGAAGTCGCCATATTGGTTAACTTAGACACGGTTTGATGTCCATCAAAGAAAGAAGGATATCACGTGATCCAAAAAAAGCAGGGTGTTATAGCAAATAGTCTATACATATATAATTAATTTTCTGTGTGTGTGTGTATATGTTCTCTATATAAATCTACAATTTTAGACCGCTCGCGTCAAATTTTGTATATATACGAAACACAGGGCTCCCACTCGTCCTACTTTTCCTACTTTTTGGTAAAATGCCCTACTTTCTCGGTTTTGTCCTACTTCCTGGTTTTTGTCCTTTTTTACCAAAAATCCAATCGACAAAATTTGTGTAATTGATTTCAATTGAGCAGGAAACTATTTATATATTGCCAAATATTACAAATGTTGGAGAATGCAATTAATGATTCTGCCAAAGCAGAAATTGTATCATTTTTAAGGTAATTTGGAGGAGGGACGGGGGGGGGGGTGTATGTGGACCATTTGGTTGATTAATTTTTCATTTGCTTAGTTTAAGGGTTCAACAAGTATAGTAGTCATTAAAAACTTCTGTCTGTATGGAAAAATGATTTTGTATTTATTACTTCATGGTCTTGGATAGTAACTAACATTCGTCATTCAAAATTATGGTGCAAATAGGTGAAACAACAGTTTGCATTTCAAAGCAGTTGGATACATAGGCGTATTCTAGGTTTGGTGATTCTGATGCTACCAAATAGCATTCAGTTGTCTTCTGTATTTTTAAGGCATGAAGAGGCATAAACAATATTTACAATGCTCAGCAAAGAACTAGAAATGGAAGTGCTTCATTTGTCAGAAATGATTACACTGGTATTGAACAGTAAAATGTAAACAAAACAGTAAAATTTAAAAATGATGAACAACGCAGTAAAACTATCTGGCTCACCTTGCCTTATTTATGTCGGATCTTGTAATCTACACGTTTTGCATTGTGCTTTCGAAAGTGGTCTCGAAGGTGCCTCATTCTTAAAAAACTTACGTCTTCGAAATTTGCTGTACCTTGTCGAAGAGAGTTGACAAGCTCTTCACTTTGGAAGACTCCAAAAAAGAATGTAATATATATGAGGAGAGACAGCAAAGAATTATCTATGGTTGCTAGTGCACTGTTTTAGCCAAAAATTGGTTTTGTAACCAAGTCATTTGTCACTTTGTTTTGGCTTGACTGAAATAGTGCTAGGGGAAAAAAAAGTTAATTAAAAATTAATTTTTTCTTTAAATTATTTAATTTTTTTTTTTTTGCAAAAAAAATGTTTTTTTTTTAAAATTTTTTTTCTATTATGCTATGATTATGTTGTCTAAGGGGGTTACCCTCCCCCATCCTACTTTTTAGCCCTGCGTTTTCCTACTTTTTCTCATTTTTTGAGTGGGAGCCCTGGAAACATGACCCGGATTGAACGATAGGCTACTTTAAAATTTCGTCAGACCTGGGCAAATGCCCGAAATGGGCAACAATGGTTCCTGGGCTTCAATCACTTTCGGAATGTTTAGCAAGTTATACGTTTATTGGTCAGCTTGACCATATTTTCTCGTTAATTTTCTCATATTAATTCTGTGGTGTTTGGTCAAAGCATGATATCTTGCTTTGCTAATAATAACTTATTAGATGCGAGATAAATACACAAATACGTGCGTACTGCTAAACAACATGCTGATGTATGATATTTTCATTTGTATTTGCGCGTATGCTTTATTTTTAAATGACAATTAAAATGCTTATATAGGGTGGGCAAAAAGTCCGTAGAAACTTTAAAAATGAATAAAAACAGGAAAAATAACCGAAATAAAAACTATTTGCAAGGTTAGCATCGCTAAGGTCACGGGAATTTTTTTAAGGCAGGAAAAGAAATAACTCAAAAACAGCAGATAGGTAGTGCTGGTGGAAATATGCAAATGAGACGGTTATTAGAACTTGCTCGTCTAATCCACAACCGTTGTAAATCGTGTATGTGGACCTGCTGCACTCTGTCGCTGCTGGATTTGTGACTCGCCTGCAATGTGTTATCCGCTGTGGTGGTGGTCATGTGGAACACATACTGCTGTAATAAACGATTTGGAGGCATTCTGTTCGTTATTTGAGTATCTTTTCTTTGACTTGTGTACGTCATCACCACCTGACGGCTGTTTTTTAGTTATTTTTTCCCCGTCTTAAAAAAATTTCCCTGACCTTGCGATGCTAACACTGCAAACCGTTTTTAAGTTATTTTTCCGGCTTTTATGAATTTTTGAAGTTTCTACGAACTTTTTGCCCGACCTGTATTTCAAAAATGTGATTTTGGGGTTATGTTCTGACCAAACACCACAGAGAGAATTATGCCTCAAGCAGTTTTTCTCAACCAGTCAAACCGGGCCGTGAGTAATTCCCTGTTTCATTTTACCTCATCTATATTCCATTTGTCGTGTGTATGGCTGGACCTTCCTCCTCCCACAAAAAAGAAATCAACCGGGCCGCGGGCTTCCGAAGGTTGAGAACCCCTGTTCAAAAGTCAATGATTGCAGAGATATTCCTATGGAAGAACAATTTGAATCATACTGTAAAGCAGTGTTTCCAAATCTTTTGATGTCGCGGACCCTCTATAGCAGCGGTTCTCAACCAGTGCTCCGCGGAGCCCTTGGGGCTCCATGGGCACTTCCCAGGGGCTCCGCGGCCACTCGAGAATAATAAAATAAATCAATAAATTTCATAAACAAAAAAAAAGAGTCCTAAAGGGTACCGCCATATAAATAATGTACGAAAAAGAGCTCCGCCATAGAAATTATTCACTGAAAAGGGCTCCGCGAGTCAGAAAAGGTTGAGAACGGCTGCTCTATAGTGAAGGTCAATTTCGACCCCACCCCCATAAAATCCAAAATGTAATTTTTTTTATAATTTGCACATCATGAAAACATTGAAGTGGTGTCACACAATTTCACATCACTAAATGCACTTCCTTTCACTAATTTTTCTTTATACTAAATTACATATACTATATAATATATATACTATACTATACTATACTATATACTATATACTAAATTAAAATTCTCTTTATACCACTTTCTAATTTTACTTCTTTGTACTAATTTCTTTCATTAATCAAAAATTTTCTTCGTTTCTGGATTTTCATCAATCCCATAGTTTTGCTAATTTTTTTTTGTGTTAATTTACATTCAGTTGTGTGTATATATTTTCTTATGGATATTTTTTGGTATCCCTGAGTATTTTGAGAAAAACCGTATGATTTTTTCGACTCCTATTCCACTTTAACTCTCAAAATACATAAAATCGGAGCTAAAGAGAGCCTCCAAACTGTTAAGCCGTCCTTGGACCTGCGGCCCACACGGTAGTTCTCAACCTGGGGCCAAATGGTCATCCTGCAATACTGGAATGTTTATTTTGTGCGGCGGGGGGGGGGGGGGAAGAGAGCACGGATGAAAATCGAGTGAAGAGGAGCAATGGCAGGTGGTTATCGGGTGTTACAGAAATCATTAACCCTCTCTTTAAGAGGTTTTAAAAACTTTTTCCTGGTGCATTATAAATGCCCACATTGGGGATGAAAGCGTGTTACGAAACCGAGATATTTCTTATTTTATTTAGCCAGGTGTTAAGTTTAAGTAAGTCCTCTTCAACCCTTTTTTCAAGATTTATTATTTCTGAACCTTCAACATATGGGGTTGTCTCATCTGCGAATGAGATTAATTTACCGTTTAACGTCATTTTACATAAATCATTAATGTAAACAAGAAATAATAATGGCCCAAGGACCGATCCTTGTGGGACCCCTTTCATTACATTTTGGAATGTGCTTATTTCACCATTTGTGCTTGTTTACTTTTATAGTTATATGTTTTAAACCAATTTAGTTCATTACCTCGTATGCCTGCTGAGAATAGTTTTTTTGTTGGAATATCTAAATCTCCACATAATCAAATGCTCGTTTTAAGTCTAAGGAAACTGTAATAAATATTTGTTGTTATTAAATCCATTGTTTAAATGAGTACTTCATTCAATGATAGCCATTTCTGTGTTTTTTTTGAAAGCCAAATTGGTTTAGGTGCAAAAAAGTTTTTGTTCTTTATAAAGCTGATAAGTTGTTTTTTAATACATTTTTTCTATTATTTTTGTAAAAACTGGACGAATTCATATTGGTCTATAATTCATCAAATCATTTATATTCCCTGCTTTATAAATTAAGGGTGTACAAGAGCATATTTTAATTCATCACCTTCTGCAATCATGATTACAGGCAGGACCCTAGATGCTTGCTAGCTTTTGCGTTTTTTGAATAGCTTATGAGTTTTGCTGAGGAGTCAAATTCATGGGGACTTTCATGTGCAATTGTAAGGAACCGTTACAACTATGAAGAACCGTTCTTTCCTGATATCAATTCCATATCGACATAGGACCGCAAAGAGTTAAGTACGCAAATATGTAAGCTGCTAATTCCAGCTTATAGTGTGAGGCTTCCAGAACAAATTTTCTTTCCCAGGACCAACAACTCACCACAAGAAAAGGGAGGTTTATCTTAATCTTGCCCAGGGGCCCACAGATCGACTTCATAAAATTTTGGTTCGCTATAAATTTACTTAAACAGTCAGTTCAATAAGTAGAAAGAATCTCGTCTTTTATTATGGGGTAGGGGACATGATAATGAAATATGGTTCCACCACCGCCAAACGGGTGCTGAAAGGAAGACGGAGTGAGAATTCGGCGCCCTCAGTGCATGCAAGATCTCTCTGCCCCTCCCACTAACCAGTTGCTGTCCTGTGAATTGATCCAATCTTAAATTTAAGAGTGTTCACACGTTATTTTCCATTGAAAATTTCGCTTTAGTTAGCAGCAAAACGAGGCAAGAATCCAACGTAATTTCCGGTTCGAGGGCGTCGTAAAGACTCTGTGGAGTTGCTATAGCAACTCTTAATCCCAATCCTCTTCTTGTTTTTCCACTCCCGATTCTCCTGCCTCTCATCATGGCCAAGTGATGTAACATTGGCACACACTACGGCACAAAAAGAGTGAGGAAATCCAGTAGCCAAGATATCACAGAACCACGAGGCACGGCACTCACTCCCTCTCTAAACATATGGTGATGCTTTTCGACGTTGTCCATCTCAATCAATTCTCCATATGCTCTCACGTTGCCTTCTTGACGATTTCTCCTTGAAATTGGATGATATACTATTGCCAAATCTGTAGATTATGGTGACATGGATATAAATATTCTTGACAGTTGCGTCATCCTCACAATGGATATTGTTAGTATTATTGAATGATTATGTCTTGGTGTGTAGCCAGGAAAAAACATCTTCAAGATCATCTTAATCAAGTAAGGCTTGGCTATTGATAATGGGGCTCATTGCAATATTTAATCATCGTAATCTTGGAAATATTTACAACTGTGTATCGACTGCTTAATAAAGTGAGTGAGTGATTCTACTGAACCAGTTGGATTATGTGTCGTTGAAGATCTGTAGGAGCATGATGATAGTTTCAAACGAGTCATTGGTGTTACGTTTCATCCGGCTCTACTCATGATGTTGTTACTGATCGGGATTTTGGAAAGCCGTGTGTCCGAGTGTTGCCAAGAGTCAGAGACATCTCTACTAATACCACTGTCCGTCGGAGATGTCGTATGATCAGTATCCGAAAAAATGGCAGAAAAGGCGCCTACCGACGCCGATCCTGTTCGGACTCAACATACCCGCTGTGGTACAGATACAATTGAGCGACTTCCAAGAGAGGCTCGTGTCAGATTCTCCCCGCAGCAGCAGCAGCGGTGATACCTCGTTGTTCTCCTTGAAGGTGAGTCTAAAGTACACAAATTTTTAATGTATATCGATTATTGTCAAAATCACTTACACAGGGCTCCCATATTCCAGTCCGGAATTATTAGTGACTCCCAAATATTGATTTTACACAAGTGGTGTCGGAGTCAGGGGTGCTGTGGGTGTTTGAGTACCTACAGTAATTTGTGGCATGAGTCCAAGCACATCCAAAATGGATCCAGAAATCAAAATTTTTTATGTTAAACAAAAGACGAGTATTCACAGGCTCGAAACACTTCCGACGCCCGTTGTCCACTAAATTTATCGTCCCTCGGCTGGTCAAGGACCGTGTTTAGGGCCTTTCACGTTTCTGTTCTGTAAAACCCCGTGCAGTTTATTTGAAGTCGGATCTCTCTCTCCTCACCCGCAGTGCTAGGTAGCTAAACTGCGGAAAAACCGGTTTTGAGGTATGGCTAGCAGAATTCGCATTGTGCTGATTTTTACTGAAGCACGAAACATCAAATGAAGTACAGTGTAGCATCTCCGGTTTGGGACCCGGCTTTAGCTTCACTGTACTTCATTTGATGTTTCGTGCTTCAGTAAAAATCAGCACAATGCGAATTCTGGTGTTTTATTCTTCAATACAAATCGGCACAAGGCAAATTCCATTAGTGATGTTTCACTAATGGAACTTAGTGAAACATCACTAAACAATGCACTTCATTGCAAATCTACTCGATGAAAATACTGATGCTTCATGATTCAATACAATTCAGAACGATGTACATATTGATGTTTTAGGCTTCAATACAATCGGTGCGATACAAATATACTGATATTTTATGCTTAAAAAAATTGGCACGGTGCAGAGATAAGGATGTTTCACACTTCAATAAATATCAAAACATTGCGAATTCCATTATTTATGTTTAAGCACAACGCAAATTCCATTCCTGTTTCAGCAAAATGTAAATTCCTTCACCGATGTTTCATACTTCAATACCAATCGACACGACACCATACAAATACTGATGCCTCACGCCTCAATACGATTCGAATCGATGCGGATGCCGATATTTCATGCTTCAATACAATCGACATGATGCAAATACAGTGAAACCCCTCGATAGCGGATACCATGAGACCGATATTTTTGTTCGCTTGCAAGCAGTGCCCATTTCCATATAAAACGAAATATATTAAGGTCCCGTTTTCCCAGTTTACAAAAGTGTCCGTTAACGGAGGTGACCGCTAACGGAGAATTTTCGTTATGAGGTTACACTGTACCGATGTTTCATACTTCAATGCCATCCGCGAACATTTGCCACGCAGTGCATTTTCAGCCATGGATCTAATTTAAGCCACTAATTTACCCCCTTAATCAGTTTTCCGCCTTATTAGAATTACGCCTTAGTTTCAACAAAGCTGAAAACTGAGGAAGGGGGTAGATTAGTGGCTTACTAACGCATGGGGATCACCCGGGCACGGCCAATGAGCCTCCATTGCATTGTCGTCCTCGTGGTAATGAGATGAGGAATACAATGATTTTCTGAGACAAATTATGCCAATTGATAAGCAGGTACCACGTACCAGGTAGAGGCTTAACAACATCACATTTCCCATGATGATATTTGCCCACCCCTGGGGGAAAAATAACCTCTCCATACTTTTTAAACGGGGACTAAGGGGCATTTGTCATAGTGGTTTTGATTATAGGGTGCCCATTCAATAACTCTTCTTGAGACATATTTGATGTGTCATTAAGATTTAGGGAACAAAAATGGGATCAAATGTTGAGGGTGTTTCCGACGCCCCGGCATGAGCACCATGACCACCACCCCTTGTGGGGAGAGGACATATCATCACCCTATATTACCACAGGAATTCAATCGGCGATCATTGACAGAAGCGATCACTCAAGATTATTTCTCATTATGCCAATGACGCATTAACCACCATAAAAATATCACAACGGTACCATCTAGTTGACGGTAATTCGAATATGACATCATAGACTGACGGAATGGCCGGCCATAAAGAAAGTCCTCATAGATTGGACGATGTATGTATGATCCTAAACATATGGCCATCGGGAATCATCCGGTGTATTATATTCCATCTAGAGACACTCCTCGGAATGCCAAACACGTCATTATAGGTAATTTTTTTAAGATGGCTGCAAAATGTCTTGCGCAAGATGTTTGCTTCTTCTTTGGTGGAGAACATACGCCGCCAATGTTAAAAAAGCGTTCAATCCGAGCATTTTTTTTTTTTGTGACATTAGAGAGGGAAAGAGAAGGAGAATGAGATCAAATTTCTGACCTTGGTCATTTAGATGATTAAGTCGCCGATAAATGATTGGTAGCCCTCTGAAAGCGCCAAGAAAAAGAGACAAGTCGGCTTCTTCTTTGCTTCCAGTTAAGGCCTATCGGATTAGTCCCGAAGAATTATCATTATAATTATTCTTCCTTTCGAAGTTTCCACTTACCGTTTTAATAAAGATTCCTCTGTAATTAATTTTGGTGGTTTTCAAAGAAATCGGACTGAAGATGACCAAGAGAGGAGCAAAGAAGGTAGGGCGCAAAATATGCTTATCGTCTCTTTTTTTATTTGCATACAAAACTATTTCTCAACCATTATTTTTGATTTACGGAACCCTTGAAATGTTATGTCTATGTTCTCTAAGAATTCCTTGAGATAATATCCATGTTTAAGAGATTCACGAGAAGATATTCATGTTTCAATGAACCCTTGAAATAATACTTACTGTATGTTCTAAGAATTCAAGAAAAAAACATCCCAGTTTCAGGGAACTCTTGAAGAAATTTATATGATTTGGAAACCCTTGAGTACTGTGCTCTAGGAATTCCCGAAATAATATATATTTATGTTCTAGGAATTCCTGAAATAATATATATTTATGTTCTAGGAATTCCCGAAATAACATCGATGTTTAAGAGATTCACGAGTTAACATGCAGCATGTCTTCTAAGGAACCCTTAAAAAAAGCCTTTGCTTTAAGGAACCCTTGAAAATGACCTTTGTTCTAGGAATTCCGGAAAAAATATCTTTGTTTCAATTCTTGAAATTATTTCTATGATTTGGAGACTCTGAATTTCGTTTTCTAAGAATTCCTGAAATAATATGCATTTATGTTCTGGGAATTCTTCAAATAATGCCCATGCTTCAAAGAACACTTGAAATAATATGTTATTAGAATTCTCGGAAAAATGACCCAGTTCCCAGGGAGCTCTCGATGAAATTTCTTTGATTTTGGAATCCCACTGTTAGTATTAGTGTTCTAGGAATTCCTGAAATGAAACATATTTTTAACAACAACCACACTTTATTAGCGAGAAATACTGAATACAAATAAGAGTAGGAAAAAAAAATTACAAAAACAAAGAAGCCAAATGGCCTTTACTGGCAATCACACGTTACAATTTGGTACGAATTACGTTAGCAAATAAATAAAAAGCAAAAAAGAAGATGTATTACATACAACATGTAGTATGCAGAAAAAAAAAGAAAAGAAACTGAACACAGTATGAATTAATAAGTTATGGTGGCCGCAGACATGTGATGAAAGTATTCAGTTTGCTGAAAAAATGTGGAAACTTTTCATTTTTAACATTAAGTACGTCCATATGTGATGAAAAGGAAGAAAACAGGAAGCTATAGGCAGTGCCACAACTAGATGTTTGGTCACCCGGGGCAAGTGCACATTTTGGCGCCCCTTTGCAATGTTGAAGGAGAGGTTTGAGAATAAAATTTGCAAATTTGCGCCCCCTCTGGTCCAACGCCCGGGACACGAGACCCGCCTGCTCTCCCCCTAGTTGCGGCCCTGGCTATAGGAGGGAAATTTAACCTAAAAATACCATTCAATATTATTTATTCAAAACAGTTAGCATTTCAGTTCTTTTTTTAAGGCTAGTATCGAGGTGTTATTATGTTGTGATTTTCTTTTTTTTTTGGAATCCTTCTGTTAGTATCCGTATGGGAAAATTCTCCAAATATTATCCATGCTTGAGAGAGAGATTCACGAGATAATATACAGTATGTCTTCTAAAAGGAACCCTTGAAAAATAACTCTTTTCTTGGAACCCTTGAAACATAGGCGGAGATAGACTCGAAAATCTGGGGGGGGGGGGTACGATGATTGCTGTGGGGCGGCATGATGACGATGATTATGTCAATTCATATGTACGCAAATACATTATATAAGTCGGCTTTACCTTTGACCCTGGGGGGGGGGGCCTTGCATCCCATGCTCTCCTCCGTATCTCCGCCCATGCCTTGAAAAATATTTTACTTTTTAAGGAACCCTTGAAAAATATATTCGCTGTAACCTCCTCGATTACAAGCAATTAGCAAGAAACTTGGATGCTCTTTATTTGACTAATCGGCAATAAAAATGGTAACCTTGTCCTAACCTAACCGCACGTTAGAAGAAAGGAAAAGAAGGGGGTAAAAGGTAGAAGAGAAAAAGGAAGGGAAAACAAAAACAAATGAAAGAGTGAAACAGTATAGTAGATACGAAGATAAGAATGTGGGTACAAAGATTTCTCTTTTCACCCTCACCCAACCTGCTCTCTTTCACTCTTACAAAAAAGATACATCGTGTGTGAAAAAAACCCCACTAGAGCAGGGTATACAAAATACCGGAAGGAAAAATCTCATACGGTTGCAACAACTCTTCGTGAGGATGAGGAGAGGGAGGAAAGAAAACAGGTTGAATGTGTTTGAATTTATTCCACTGGTGTTTGGACGCAATATTACGTCCTTGATCGTGAAGTGGTTAAGGAGCCCTTTAAAACTATCTTTGTTTTAACAATTCTAGAAAAAATATCTTTGTTTCAAGTAATTCTTGAGATTATTTCTATATGATTTGGAAACCCTTGAGTACCGTGCTCTAGGGAAATTCCTGAAATAATATCCATGTTCAAGAGATTCACGAGATAATATCCATGTTTCAAAGAACATTTGAAATAATATCTGTTACTTTATAAGAACTCTAGGAAGAATATCCGAGTTCAGGGGTACTCTTGAAATTTCTATGATTTTGGAATCTCTCTGTTAGTACCCGTGATCTAGGAATTTCTGAAATAAAATTTATGTTCTAGGAATTTCTGAAATAAAATTTATGTTCTAGGAATTTCTGAAATTCTCGAAATTTCTGAAATAAAGTTTATGTTCAAGGAATTTCTGAAATAAAATTTATGTTCTAGGAATTTCTGAAATAAAATTTATGTTCTAGGAATTTCTGAAATAAAATTTATGTTCTAGGAATTCTTTAAACAATATCTATGTTCAAGAGATTCACACGATAATATACATTATCTTCTAAAAGGAACCCTTGAAAAATATCTTTACTTTGAGGAATTTATATAAATTATCATTGTTCTAAGAATTCCAGAAAAAAAGTTTCTTTGAAGTAACCCTTGAGATTATTTGTATAATTTGGAAACCCTTGATTTCTGTGTTGTAAGGATTCCTTAAATAACACTTACATGCACGCGCGCGCACACAAGAAGGGATAAAAAAGGTAAAAAATCAGATGATTTATAAGAAAAATATTATCTCATTTTTTAGGAAAACTTGTGAATTATAAAAAAATATCTCAAAGTATCGATAATAATTATTGTCACAAAGGACAAAAAGGAAGAACTAATGTTTTCTAACTCAGGATGTTAAATTCGGCTTCTGGGAATTTTCGAGATAATGTCCATGCTCATGGAGTTCTTGAGATAATATCCATATTCTAGGAAACCGTTGAACAAATATCTATGTTCTAAGAGTTTTCCAGAGATATAATATTTATTTTTTCCAATGTCTGAAATAATATCCATGTTCTAGGAATTCCTGATATAATATCCATTTTACGACCGCTTTTGGTCAAAGTCAACCTTCACTTCATGACATTTTAAATGACCATAGCGATGCATCTCGCATTTTTAAATTCATCAAAGCCATTGGTTTTTATAACAAATTATAGATTTTTACAATTCATGTCATTGTTTTATGCTTTACGTTGCTTTTTATCATGCATAATTTTAGTATTTTGACATGACAAAAGGATAATTTTTCTTATTTTTATATAATCATTTGTTTTGGCGCAGTTTGACCAAATTGGTCCTTGCGCCAGAAAATTTAAAATCCAATCGATATAATATCCGTGCCTTAGGAATTTCCGAAACAAAATTCATCTTCCAGGAATATTCCCGAAACAATATTTATCTCTTAGAAATTCCCGAAACCATATCCACGTTCTAAAAGTTATTGAGGATCATTGCCGTGAAGTTCATGAGTTAATATCCATGGTTCTAGGAATTCCTGAGATAATATCTGCATTTTATAAGAATTCTTGAAACAATGGGGATCTTCCAAGAATTCCCGAAATAATATCCATGTTCTACAAGTTCCTATGATAATAATAATTTCCTTGCAGTTCCTGAGATAATATCCATGTTCATGAAAAAAATTCCAGGGATACAACATTTATTATTTAGTGATTCTTGAGATAATATCCATGTTCTTGGAATTCCCGAAACAGCATTTATGCTCTACAAGTTCCTGAGATAATATTCATTTCCTTGAGTTGCTGAGATGAATTTTCTCGCAGTTAGTTCATGGGCACTGTACACATTACTAGCCTTACGCAGAAATACACTTCACGTCAGGTTCACAACACGTACACGCACATTTCAGAATGTGCAAATTCGTTAGAATTTCCGCAGAGGAATATGGACGAGGTGCATGTGTGGTTTAGTAGTAGTTAGTTCATGGGATAATTCCCACGAGTGTTCATGGAATTCTTCAGATAACATCCTCATCAGCTATCGTTTATAGTTTAAGTAAGGACTATACACAGTTTATATATAGCCTCTTCTAATACAATGAACTCAAAAGGTTCGACATCCCCGCTTTAATTCACCATTTCTTGCAGTTAGAATATTAGAAAAATTGCATTAGGATAGTTGTTGAGCTTTTGCGGTGCCAAATCGAAGGAGACTTCCCGGCATGTTGAGGCCATACAGGGTTGAGAATCGGTACTAAAAACAAATACTTGAAGGAATATTTGGAAGAATATCTTAAAAATAAACGCGCAAGTAATCTTATCAGCAGTAAATCGACCGAATTTCTCTGGCATTTAAGCAAAAGAAAAGAAACAACAGAAAACACACGATAGTGAAAGAAATTGCGGACGCAAGAAAGATATACGCAATGGCGTAATTGTAATGTAAACCATTTATATTTCAATCACTCGGGTCAATTTAGGGTCAAGCTTTTTTTCTCACTACCGCGTTATCGCCAATTTTATCACCAGCATTAACATCATATATGAGAAAACATCCTCTTATCCCAGAAAGAAAAGGACCATTTTTCTTCTCGATCTTCTCTTGCATCTTTGAAGTCTTTTTACTCTTTGATAAGGTTCTGTTTGTCCGAACGTGTCAAAGACTTCATTAATAAGAATGTTTACTATGTGTGTGCATAATATCAGATACCGTCGTCACGAGGAACGGGTTGAAAAACAGTGAGTTTGGCGTCATAGGTCATATACTGCCTAATGAAAGCTCCCGTTCAGTATAATTGATCATTTTTCTCGCACCACGGTCATTTTCTGCACACGAGGGCTAATTTTAGGCCGGGACTAACTCCTCTTCCATAGAATACATTTCGCCCCCACGTTTTTGTTGTACCCCTGTGTCAGGAAATTTTTCTGACAAAGACGAACCGGGTATCGAACTCGCGACACCTCTAAACATCCTTTGGTACTTTAGGCGAGCATCTTATTGACCTCTGGGCTATCTCTCGCGCCCCCTTCAGTATAATCTTGATACTTAACTTACTTAGGCTGGGCATATGACCCATATTTCTCGGAATATTTACTTAATTTTTTCATAAAAAATTCAAGATAAATTACGTTCTTGTTTTTCTAAACAGAACCGTTCCGATTTTTTCATAAAAATGCCCCGTGTTTTCCTGTGTTTTCAACGAAACTTAGTTAATTTTTATTCTTTCTGAGATCAATAATTTTTCTCCCAAATCATTAATTATATTATGGTAATCTATATATATAAAATTGATTGTCTGTGTTCTCTATACAAATCTACAATTTTAGATCGATCGTCGCCAAATTTTGAATACGTACCAAATGGGACCCGACTTGAGCGATAGGCTACTTTAAAATTTCGTCAAAGCAGGGCGAATGCCCCAAATGGGCAAAAAACTGTCGGGCAACAATCGTTTTTGGGCCTCAACAATCACTTTTGGAACGTTTACTTTGGTTACCGTGGTTCCCTAGCAATGCGTTTCAGACGTGTATAAGCCTTTACAATGGTTTGTCACTTCTCTAATCCTGTTAGCATATGTATATGTATAATAGTTTATGCCTTTATAACGGTTTGTCACTTTTTCAGTCCTCTCAGTAATGAGGCTTTTTGAATAGACGCCATAATCATCATCAGCATCACTTTCATGGTCAGGCAAAGGATGTTCCCCATAGAAATCAATGTTAAAATTGCCGATTTTACGGCAGAAATGCGGAAATTTAGTGGGTTTTTTTTCCACATCAATAATTTATAAATTGTATTGAGTTCTCGATTTTTGAAATATCGAGTTCGCTTAGAGATACGAAGCCCAGGAGATTGAATATGAAGTAATTTTCCGGACCTACTTTTGAAATGGATATTCATGCAATAACAAAATAACATTGATATTTTCAGCCGTGTATTTATATCTTCTCCAGCATGAAAATTAATATCTCCGTAATGTCTTTTAATGTTCAACTGCATAAATTCATATAGTTTAGGATGTTTTAAAGTAATTATGTGCCGATAAAGTACATCGAAGGAATTCCACAGTTTTAATTAAGCATTTTTGGAAGCAGAAACAGGCAGAGAGGGATAACTTCAGTTCAAGGGGTGCAAGGAGAAACAGAAATACTTAGCGCCCCTTAAAAAAAGAAAACTATTCATTTCTATATTTCCTTAAATCTAGATTTGTTTCTTTCATAAGTCCCGCAGGAAGTCGCCATATTGGTTAACTTGGACACGGTTTGCATGTCCCTCAAGAAAGAGAGGGAGATCACGTGATCCAAAAAGCCTCATTGAAGAAAATCCGGGCATCACCGAGTATTTTATAGCTAGCTGTAAATATAAATATCCATTTTACGTATTAGTCACATATTTAAAATTTCTTTTCTTCCGTACAATACATTTCACCCCCACGATTTTCAGTAGCGGTTCATTTCCTGCCATTGGTGATTTCCCGTATTTGAGATCCCAATTCCCGTATTTTTTCCGAGAGTATATGGTCTGCTTATGTTACTGAACGATAACCAATCACCCAATAAGGGTGCATTGCGATCAGTAGTAGTTGCCCTATTTTGCAATTTTCACTAAAAATGAAACCGGAAAATGAATGCCGGAAAATTCAAGTATTTAGCATTTTCAATTGAAAGTACGGAAGCCAGATTGCAG
Organism: Pholcus phalangioides; assembly: GCF_987345545.1. Classification (NCBI taxonomy): domain Eukaryota; kingdom Metazoa; phylum Arthropoda; class Arachnida; order Araneae; family Pholcidae; genus Pholcus; species Pholcus phalangioides. The sequence continues at coordinate 4,925,545 of NW_028301637.1, forward strand.
CATCAGTATAACTTGGACAACATAAATGCGCGTTAGGGCCACGTATACGCACACAGTACATACATTTCCTACTTAACCAATTCATTAGAAAATCCCCCGAGGAATGTTTACGAGGTGCATGTTCGGCCAAGTAGAAGTAGTTGCCTTATTATCGAGGTGATCGTATTTTCTCGAGTTTTCTTCTGTTTTGGCCGTCGTGTAAGTATTTTCAACAAAACTTACTTGAATTTGTAATCTTTACGGAGAAATAGTGATTGAGAAATAAATTACATTTCGATAATTATGATTATGAATAATTTTCTCACATATTCCCATGTTCACCGTGTTTGTTTTTTGTTTTTTTTGAAATACAGTATATTTCAATTCACTGTGATTTGCGACTGATTTTCACCTCTTTTTTTCCACCGCACATCGATAATATTTTAGCAATTTTAGCGATTATTAGCAAATTTTCCCATGTTTGGCGGTTTTTGTAGCGAATATTGGCGCTGTCTCTAATAAAAGAATCCGACTCGCCGTCTTTTTTTCCCACAAAATATGGCCAGCATACCCAATTACTGAACATTAAAAAAAAAAACACTGATGAAATACAGTATATGGATTTGAAATGTACACAGTAGAGCCTCTCGATAACGGACATCCATAGGACCAAAAATTTTGTCCGCTAATGGGGAGCTACGACTTACAGTGGAATCTCGTTTATATGACTTTCACATTTGAACGACATTTGGTTTCGTTCTCAGTTGGTTCCTATAAATTTTAATGTTAAAATGTATATGTGTGTTTACTGTGTGTGTGTAAAACTGAATACCTTCGCGGTGGTTATGCATAATCACCAATTGTCTCGATAAAGAAATTGATTAAATTTTACTAAATTTATCACTTTTACCTGCGATTATGCGTAATCTATATATATAAAATTGATTTTCTGTGTGTGTGTCTGTGTGTGTGTGTGTGTGTGTGTATGTTCTCTATACAAATCTACAATTTTAGATCGATCGTCGCCAAATTTTGCATATATACCAAATGGGACCCGACTTGAACGATAGGCTACTTTAAAATTTCGTCAGACCAGGGCAAATGCCCCAAATGGGCAAAAAACTGCCCAGCAACAATGGTTTTTGGGCCTCAACAATCACTTTCCGAACGTTTACTTTGGTTACCGTGGTTCCCTAGCAATGCGTTTCAGACGTGTATATGCCTTTACAACGGTTTGTCACTTCTTTAATCCTGTTAGTTTATGTATGATAGTTTATGTCTTTATAGTGGTTTGCCACATTTTCAATATACTCTCAGTAATGAGGCTTTTTGAATAGACGTCATAATCATCACCATCATCGCTTTAAGGGTCAGGAAAAGGGTGATCCTCATAGAAATCAGTATTAAAATTGCCGATTTAACTGCATAAATACGGAAATTTAGTGGGAGGGGGGAGGGGAGTTTCCTGCCACATCAATAATTTTAAAAATTAAATTGAATTCTCGATTTTTGAAATATTGAATTCACTTGGATATACGAAGCCCAGAAAATTAAATATGAATAATTTGCCGGATCTACTTTTGAGTTTGATATCCATGCAATAACATTGTGATTTCAACTTTTTATCTATGTCTTCTCAAGCATGAAAATTAATGTCTCCGTATTGTCTTTTGATATTTATTTGCATAAATTCATATAGTTTAGGATGTTTTTAAAATTAGTTATGGGCTCCGTAAAGTGCATCGAAAAAATTCCACAGCTTTAATTAAGCATTTTTGGAAGCTGAAACAGGCAGAGATGGATAACTTGAAGTTCAGGGGGAGGGAATCGAAATACCTAACACCCATAAAAAAAAGTGGGGGGGGGGGGGCTATTCATTTCTACGTTTCTTTAAATTTAGATTTGTTTATTTCATGAGTCGCGCAGGACGTCGCCATATTGGTTAACTTAGACACGGTTTGCATGTCCCTCAAAGAAAGAGGGAGATATCGCATGATTCAAAAAGCCTCATTGAAGAAAACCCGGGCAGCGCCGGGTATTGTAGCTAGTACCCAAATAAAAATGAAAAGGTTGATGAATATCGACAAAATTTATAACTTTTCTTCTTTCCACTAAACCAATCAATTATTTTTACCCGTACATGATACATGCACCACTCATATTTTGCAACAAAAATCAAACTAAAATGAGTGTGAAGAAGAGAAGAGATAAGAACATATTATATATCATGAAGAGACCATATTATCAGTCTTGTAATGTTGGCTCTCTTCACACGTATCAACATGTGCAAATAAAACCAACATTACCATTCAGTATCAGCATCCTGTTCAGTTAATCATCCTTGACCTGTTGAATTAATCAAGTAATTAACTGACGGATTTTGTTATATTTACCAATACGAGCTTGGGATTATACATAATCACTGTTGAATATGGTGCATTCTCGATTTATGAACAAAAATTAATAAATTAAAGTTTGGATTTTTTTTTTGAATTTGCCTGGTTCTACTGTACGCTATGGAGAGTGTCAGCTAACAGGGAGTGAGAGAGAAATACATTAAAGCCCCATTCAACGGAACCGGGGATCAGAAAGTGTCCCTTAGGGCGAAGTCCCACTGTATTTCGGAGAACTCTTTTAATCAATGCCGTCTTAATGCATGGGCTCACCCGGGCACGGCCCGGGAGCCTTGAGAGAAGAAGGGAGCCTCACAAAAATTAGAACTGGTTGAAAATTTTGAGAATTTTTCAGATAGGACCTCAAAAAAATCATTCGGCGCTGGCTCCAGGGCCGAATGATTTTTTTGGAGCCAGGGCCGTAACTAGGATTTTTGCCACCCCCACAACTTTAAAATTCGATAATTATATAAAGTGTTCTTTGCTCTCACTTAAAACTGCCATCCCCTAAGTTTTTCTGCCCGGGATAGTTACATCCTTCAAGTTCCGGCCCTGCCAGGGGCCCATGATGCTGTTAAAGCGGCTCTGCTTTCAACCCCAGCTTCGTATGGTCATTGTCAGCCATGAGCATCGAAACACCTTCGGCTATTAGATATTACTTATCTAGATTTTAGTGGGATAAACTTTGGCAGGTAGAGATGACGTAAGCTCCTGCCCCTCGTGTAACAGAACGAGGGCCGCAACTAGATGCTTGGTCAGCCGAGGCAAGAACGTATTTTGACACTCCCCGCCCTTGTAATGCTGAAGAAGGGCGTAAAGGGTGAAATTTGCGCCCTTCTGGTTCGGCACCAGGAGCACCAGACCTGGCTGCTACCCCCCCCCCCTAGTTTCGGCTCAGAACAGAACTAAAACTATACACGATCATTAAGTGCTATATGAGTCTGTGATAGAGTCAGGTGGACCTGAATTTTAGACCCAACTTTTAGAAGGACGTCTTTTAGATCCAACGCAACTTTAAGAATGTTCAACTAGTAGAACACTTGAATTTTTTGTTAGATCAAAAATTTACTGCATTCTGTACGTACCCAAATTCGATCATGGTAACCTCGAAAGACTATGAACTAAGTCGCAGGTTATCGTCCCGTATTGTTCGTCAACGCAATACATTTTACTATATAGTCATAAAAAACTTTTCCCTACAGTTCAAATATGTTCAGGTTTGGTTATTTTGTGGCAGTGTCTCTCGGTCAGGGACGCCGGAAGTCAAAAATGTTTTGTATTGCTCGAGTAATAAACATAATGTTCACTTGGATATGTATGAAGACCATATGTCACACATTCAACAAAAATGTCCCGTTTTTGGTAAATCTCCCATTGCCCTAACTGAGGGGTATGAGCTATATATGAATGATGATTTTTGTTGCTGAGCAATACCATTCAAATGATTCGTGTTGCTTTAGCAACATGAGCATATATGTTCCGTCGTCCCTGCTCTCGGTTACTTTACCAGTCCAAAATACAGAAGAAAGAAAAATATTCAGGACAAACGACTTGCCTATACAATTACCTATATAATCATCTCCAAGCTACGAGGTCACAATCGATGTCTGTGGTTCGGAGGATCGAGTAACTTGCCTTGGATGGCGAAGTGTGAAGCAGGTCGTTGACTTTATGATGAACGGCAGAGATCATGATTCCATGAAGCACTAGCATATATGAGGAAATTCGCTGCATACTGGAGTAACGAGAGACAAAGAAAAGCTTCCCAGTATTCCTCGAGCCATGAGTAGCAGTCAAGTTAAAGGCATTGGCATCAGTCATAACGGACCGCGAGGTGTTTTGAGCTTCTAAATACGGGGTGATTATAAAAAAACTATCCCGACATATGGGCCCCTAACTATCATACCATTCACAGAAACTGAATGAAATTTTGGCATTAGGTATTTTGAGGTATGCGCTCAAGAATGATATGGAAAACAACAGTGTCACTCTAACAGTTACGGTTACAGTGAGAAAATTTCGAAAATATCAAATGGCAACACCAAGTTTTTTGTATTGGAATGCGATCTCCATACTGAAAAACACTAAATAGCGTTGGAATGGCACCTGTAGCACGAAAATCCCCGGAGCTAGGCAAGTAAAAAGTACTTTGCCGTGCACCAGAGCATTAATGTTCGTTTCATTCGTCACACCGTTTCATTCGGCTGAGATGCCAGCCTGATTAGTCCTCCACAAGGTCACGTGGAAAATTTGTGAAACACAATAAAATGCTTTATTTTATGCTGCTTCTCTGTCCTTATTGGTTGTCCTCACTTTTAGCCTATCTACCGCCGGTGATTTTCATGCTACAGTTGCCGTTCGAACGCTATTTAGGGTTTTTCAGTATGGAGATCGCATTCCAATACAAAAAACTTGGTGTTGCCATTTGATATTTTCGAAATTTTCTCACTGTAACCGTAACTGTTTGAGTGACACTGTTGTTTTCCATATCATTCTTAAGCGCATACCTCAAAATACCTTATGCCAAAATTTCATTCAGTTTCTGTGAATGGTATGATAGTTAGGGGCCCATATGTCGGGATAGTTTTTTTATAATCACCCTGTATTTTCCATACATATCGGCACAATACAAATAAGGATGTCCCACGATGCAATCATTCATATCGGCCCGATGCCAATAGGGATGTCTCACGATTCGATCATTCACATCGGCCCGATCATGTCTCACGATTCGATCATGAATATCGGCACGATGCAAATAGGAATTACTGTTTATTACGATTTTACGATTCATGGCTTCACGATTCAGTCATCCATATCGGCAACGGCGTCGACATGAAGAAAACATTGGTGGTGGGGGATAGCTGAAAGTGTATACGCGGGTCTCGAGCGCGTACGCAAGAGAGGAAAGTTGCATTGCATTTTTTTTTGTCAGAAAATATTGGGGGGCTAAGGCCCTCCCTTACACAATTTATTGGGGGAGGGCTCAAATTGTCTCATCCCTTAGGTTTCGGCACCTATGCATCACAAGCGTAACAAATACGAATGTTTCACGATATGGCCATTCACATCGTCACGATGCAAACATGGGTTTTTCAATCATTCACATCGGCCCGATCACATATCACGATTCAATCATACCTATCAGCACGATGAATATGGGGATGCTTCGCGATTCAATCACGCATATCGGCACGATGCAAATAGGAATTATTGATTCATCTTTCACGATGCAAATAGAGATGTCTCACAATTCGATCATGCTTATCGGCAAAGTGCAAATAGGAATTATTGCGATTCATGTTTCACGGTTCAAATCATACATATATGTATGTTGGCCTGACATTCGTTCTCTTGCAAAATCGAAAGGAAATAATTTATCAAATAAAACACAGTCCATACAGTAGACGATCACACACACATTTATAATATAGTAAAAGTCCGTTACAACGAGTATGACTTATAACGACAATCCCGATATAACAAGTGATTCACAGGTGATTGCCAAATAGCTAATGTTGCAAAAATCATCCGCTTATAACGAGAAGACCGCTATAACGACAACTTTTCCTGTGATCGTGAGCTGTCTTTGTAGCGGACTTCTGCATAAAGATATAACGAATCCACATCAAGAGCTACTGACGTCCCGGAAAAAAGAAATTAAAAAAATGGCATCGTGAGGTGGAAGAGGGGACCATCATCGGAACCACAGACTTAATATTCAGACAGCATTTTTCTGGTACAAACGACTTAATCAAAATTCATTCATCAAGTAAGACAGAGGCAAAGGACAAGGCCAACGAGAACGAACCGGGAAGGAAACGGATTAATTAATCAATATCTTATGGTATGTTTTCACGTAGTTGGCACGGAAGCGTGTCTCATTGGCGCCAAGATGTGGTTCGACTTTTTGATACTATAATAGAATAGACGATTCTCTGATGTGGGTATACTTTCCGTCTGTGGACGGGACAGGGACGATGCCATTCTATTTACGTACTACACACTTGCCGTCTTTTTCATTCAGTGACGATTCTTTCTTTTATTACTTATGATGGAAAAGAAGATTCTGGAGGTCGTTGAGGAAAAGAAACGAAAACGACGTTTCTAGCACTTGGTCGTCGACTGATGGCGTCGTTTCCGACCTACAAGTGTCAGCTCTGAGAGGAAAACCTTCGCGAAACTCGTGTCTCGTCTCGTCTCTTTTTTTGTCAAATTTGATTCGTCGATTATTCACGTGTTCGTGGGGAAAAAATAACAATGTTTGGTGGATATTTGTAGCAATTTGATGTTTATTGCACTTCCCTTCCGAGGCCTTTGCAGGGGTCGAGGGTTAAGTTGGCGTTAAAGAGTCAAACAGTGGCGTATTTACATGGGGTGGGGTTGGGCTTAGCGGGCTATGGCCATGGCCCCCACAAGGGTGGGGCTGACAGGGCTGTAGCCCTGGGGCCCGGGACAGTTGCCATCATTTTTTGTTTTTTCATGCTATAAACTCACTATAGCATGAAAAAAGGTCTGGATTGGGGGCCCGCCAAAGATCAAAGCCCGGGAGTCCTGCTGGAGGATGTGGGGGCTATGGCTATAGCACAGGGTCGCAAGTTCATGGGGGGGGGGGGGGCGGCAAATTTGAGGAATGAGTGGTCACAAAATTTGTATAGCCCCAGGTGGTGAAACAGCACAGAGCAGATCCACCTCTGCCTAGACAGTGAGGAACTAGGTCAGTGAGTCACAAAACGAGTGGCCTAGAGAATTTGTGAGCGTATGAGTGGAGAAAAAATTGTGCATACACGTGATTGACCAAAAGAGTGACCTAGCGAGTGACCTATTCTTCTCAAAGGATCAGGTCAGTGAGTGACGTAGAGTATGAGAGTGACGAGAGTGATAGAAAGAGTGACCCAGAAAGTGAGGGACTAGGCTATGGATTGACTAAAAGAGTGACATAGAGAGTGTGGCAGCATGGGAATGACCAAAAAAGTGACCTAAAGAGTGTGTGAGCATGAGAGTGATAAAAAGAGTGACCTAAGCGAGTGTGACCATTGGGTTGGGAGAATTATCAAAAACTTGACCTAGTGAGTTTGTGACCATGGGGGTGATCAAATGATCAAAAGAATAAAACAAGTATGTGAATCATGGCCCACATGGGGGGCTGACGGGGCCCGGGACGGTTCTCATCATTTCTTGCTTTTTCACGCTATAAATTAACAACAAAAGGGGCCCGTTGAAATTCTGACCGAGGGGCCTGCAAAAGATCCCAGCCTAGGGGCCCTGCTACAGGATGTGGGGGCCATGATGTGAATGACAAATCTTTTCCAGAAAGGAAGCGCAATAAACACCAAATCTTGTTGTAAATATTCTGTATCCACCAAACATATTGTTATTTTTAGAGCATTCGAGTGGAGTGAACAAAAGAGTGTACAAGAATTCGAGTGCATAAAACAGTGTACAAATATACGAATGAACCAAACGAGTGACCTAAAGAGTGCGCGAGCATTGGAGTGACCAAAAGAGTACACAAGCATGTGAGTGATAAAAAGAGCGAATCAGAGACAGAGGCGTATTTACAGGGGCGTGGGCTAAGCGGGACATGGCCCATGTCAAATATGAGGAACGAGTCGTCAAGAAAATTAGACCAGCGTAGGAGAAGGGCGGCTAAATTCATGTAGCCCACAGGAGGCAAAATCTTAGATGCGTCTCTGGAGTCAAAGCGTGTTGTTTGTATTTACAGAATTTTCAATCACTTGTTTTGAATTTTCATTTGTTAGTTCCAAATTTTCATTAAAATTCTAAAAAAAATTATTTCTGTCTTTCCTTCTGAATTTTCATACGTTTTGAATTTATTTTTTTCATTCATTCCCTGAATTTATTTTTTTCATTCATTCCCTGAATTTATTTTTTTAATTCATCCCCTGAATTATTGCATTTCATTCATCCTGAATTCATTTTTTTCATTCATCCCGAATGTATTTATTTCATTCACCCCAAACTCATTTATTTTAATTCATCCTAAATTTATTTATTTCATTCATTCCCGGAATTAATGTATTTCATTCATCCTGAATTCATTTCTTTCATTCATCCCGTAATTTATTTTTTTCATTCATCCCGAATGTATTTCTTTCATTCACCCCAAACTCATTTATTTTAATTCATCCTGAATTTATTTATTTCATTCATTCCCACAATTAATGTATTTCATTCATTCCCACAATTAATGTATTTCATTCATCCTGAATTCATTTCTTTCATTCATCCTGAATTCATTTCTTTCATTCATTCCCGGAATTAATGTATTTCATTCATCCTGAATTCATTTCTTTCATTCATTCCCGGAATTAATGTATTTCATTCATTCCCGGAATTAATGTATTTCATTCATCCTGAATTCATTTCTTTCATTCATCCTAAATTTATTTTTTATTCATCCTGAATTTATTTATTTCATTCATCCTGAATTTATTTATTTCATTCATCCGGAATTTATTTTTTTCATTCATCCGGAATTTATTTTTTTCATTCATCCCGAATGTATTTCTTTCATTCACCCCAAACTCATTTATTTTAATTCATCCTGAATTTATTTATTTCATTCATTCCCGGAATTAATGTATTTCATTCATCCTAAATTTATTTTTTAATTCATCCTGAATGTATTTTTTAATTCATCCTGAATGTATTTTTTCATTCATCCTGAATGTATTTTTTCATTCATCCTGAATGTATTTTTTCATTCATCCTTTGAATTAATGTATTTCATTCATCCTGAATGTATTTTTTCATTCATTCTGAATTCATTTCTTTCATTCATCCCGTAATTTATTTTTTTCATTCATCCCGAATGTATTTCTTTCATTCACCCCAAACTCATTTCTTTTAATTCATCCTGAATTTATTTATTTCATTCATTCCCGGAATTAATGTATTTCATTCATCCTGAATTCATTTCTTTCATTCATCCTAAATTTATTTTTTTATTCATCCTGAATGTATTTATTTCATTCATCCTTTGAATTAATGTATTTCATTCATCCTGAATGTATTTTTGCATTCATCCTGAATGTATTTTTGCATTCATCCTGAATGTATTTTTGCATTCATCCTGAATGTATTTTTTCATTCATCCTTTGAATTAATGTATTTCCTTCATCCCCTGAATTAATGTATTTCCTTCATCCCCTGAATTAATGTATTTCATTCATCCAGAATGTATTTCTTTCATTCACCCCGAACTCATTTCTTTTAATCCATCCTGAATTTCTTTCTTTCATTCATCCTGAATTTATTTCTTTCATTCACCCCGAACTCATTTCTTTTAATCCATCCTGAATTTCTTTCTTTCATTCATCCTGAATTTATTTCTTTCATTCATACTGAATTTATTTTTTTTATTCATACTGAATTTATTTTTTTTATTCATACTGAATTTATTTTTTTTATTCATCCCCTGAATTAATGTATTTCATTCATCCTGAATGTATTTTTGCATTCATCCTGAATGTATTTTTTCATTCATCCTTTGAATTAATGTATTTCCTTCATCCCCTGAATTAATGTATTTCCTTCATCCCCTGAATTAATGTATTTCATTCATCCCGAATGTATTTCTTTCATTCACCCCGAACTCATTTCTTTTAATCCATCCTGAATTTCTTTCTTTCATTCATCCTGAATTTATTTCTTTCATTCATACTGAATTTATTTTTTTATTCATCCCCTGAATTAATGTATTTCATTCATCCCGAATGTATTTCTTTCATTCATCCCGAATGTGTTTCTTTCATTCATCCCGAATGTATTTCTTTCATTAACCCCGAACTAATTTCTTTCATTCTGAATGTATTTGTTACATTCATTCTGAATTTATTTCTTTCATTCATCCTGAATTTTTCACTATTAGCGACTTTTTTTCTTTGGGATTTCATTTAAAACGCTGCTTACGTGCCCCCACAGCCAGCTACTTTGAATGAGCTCAAGAACGAAATTACCACCGCTTTTACGAACATGAATAGGCTACCGACAGGCTGCATCGAGGATCGATTGAACTACCGTGTATATGTGTGCCGCGTAACGAAAGAAAGACACATAGAATCGACACTTGTCTCTAGAAAGTACGTCAGTTTCTGACAAGGACGAACCGGGTATCGAACTCGCGACACCTCGAAACATCCTTTAGTACTTTAGGCGAGTATCTTATCGACCTGGGCTACCGCGCCCGCAAGAGAGATATAAGTTTGGTAACAAAGTAGTCTGATATCGCGAGTGAAGTGTTAAAGGCCTGTCCTACGATTACTTGTTTCGCGACGCAGGGTAAGATAATTAAGGTGAAGATAATAAAAAGTCTCTTTGTTGGACATATACAGCTAAAACCACAGCCGGCGTGAAGGAAATCCCGTACTTGTTCGGACATTTCAAAGGAAGACGCTTGGTGGGGAGAAAATATTCGGGGAGTCTGTAATAGGTTCAGTATATATTAGCTGTAGGACAACACGCAGCAGCGCAAACGAGCAGTCTTCCTTCTCTATTCATTTCGAAATGTCTGAACGTTCCCTGTTGTTGGTTAGATGATCCTCCCGTTCCGTGGCCTTTGTATTGAAAACCATAAAAAATCATTACTTCCCCGAGGCGACCTCGGATCCTGACAAAGACCTTGATTATCTTTTACTTTAATTATCTTACCCTGCGTCGCAAACCAGTGATCGTGGGACGGGGCTTTTAAAGGTTGCGGTGAAGGAAGAAAAGTTTATTGATACATTCCTCTCTGGAAGACGTAAGGGGCCATTCAAGTAATACTTAAGCAGATTTTTAGCCATTTTTTACCCCCCCCCCCCGTCAGCAAAAGTCAGAAAAACACTGACCCCCCCCTCCCCGTCAGCAAAAATTCGTCAGCAGCTTAGAATATTTCATATCTTGAAAAAGGGGTGGTTGATGATGTAAGCAACCTTCAACCCCCCCCCCTTGTCATCAAAAGTCAGCAAATCCGAAACCCCCTCCCCCTCGATGCTGACGTAATACTTGGATGACCCCTAATCAACGTGTTTGTTCCAACGTAGGTCAGCTGAGATTATGACGCCGAGGCATTTAAATTGAGAAACTTGGGGGGATACGGTTAAATTATTTGATCGAGTATGAGAGAGAATTGAAGAGGATTTAATTTATGCGGGAAAAACTCCCATGAGCACTGTTTTTGAAATGTTGATAGGCATCGACCATAATGAGCCCCACTCAGAGATGGAAGCCAGATTATGTTGAAGTTCTTGATCAGATAAATGATGCGATAAATTTCGCGGTTATCTCTGCAAAGAACCTAGTGGTGCAGTTGAGGGTTTCGGGGGAAGGTCATTAATGTTAATCAAGAATAATAAAGGGGAGAGGACCGATCCCTGAGGAGTAACAGAGTTTACGGAGGCAGATACAAATACAACGCCACAACAGGCAAATTGCCCAACGAGGTGGCTGACTTAAGAACATCATGGATCCCCGAGCCATTTTTTGGAGGCCCTACCTACTACTGCTACACCAGACACCAATCGGTACATGCGGGAATGTGCGTGTACGTGTAGTGAAACCTGACGTGTAGATTTTTGTTTCTCTGTAATGCTTGTTATGTGTAGTGCTGCCATCTGCCACCGGTTTTTCTAACTCTGAGTGAAGTGTTATGATTGAATGATTTATCGTTGTAGGACTGTTGCTCTCTGTGGCGAGACTTTTTAACGGGGAGATCGGCTCGCATTTGCGCCTTGAAGTTGGGAACCACAGAAAACCAACTTCAGCCGACCACCACTGTGGGGTTCGAACCCGGATCTTCGCATCGCGAATCCGTCCTATAACCACTCGACCACCACAGCGGCTCGGGAGTTATGATCTTTAAAATGGACAAATTGTTTACGATTTTTTATGGGGCATGCCCTCCCCCTCATCCTAGAGCAGGGCCTCTAGGCTGGGATCTTTTGCGGGCCCTCCTAGTCAGACTTCTCACGGGCTCTTCTTTGGTAATTTATAGCGTGAAAAAGCCAAAAAAATCATGAGAATTGTCCCGGGACCCGTCAGACCCGCCCTTGTGGGGGCCATGGGTGAGGGATCCAAAATGCACACTTGCCCCTTGTGATAGAGCACAGGGGTAGCGTTTGGCGATGCGACCCATTGAGGTGGCATGGGGCGCTGCTCAAGAGGGGTGCTAAATCCGAGATGAATGGGGGAAAAAGTTCCATTGGTTGAAAAAAATTGAAAATGTTTTCTATCGGCTCTGGAGGGGAGCGAAATCCGAGATGGAAGGGAGAAATTATTTTTGTCAGGAATTGTTTTGATAAATTGTGAGAGAGGGGTATGGAGCTGACAGGGCTCCAGTTTTTGGGCCAGGGACTAAATCCTTATAATTTTTCTTTTTTTTTACTCTATAAATTAACTGTAGAAGGCCCCCCCCCCCCATGGAAAATCTGGCTTGGGTCCCACGAAAGATTCCAGCCTAGGGACCCTGACGCAGGATGTAGGGGCTGGGGGGGGGGGTGAATACGCAGGAGGCGCAAAAAATACTTCCCACACGGGTACAGATTTTGTCTTGAGCCGCCCCGATAGCTTACATTCTTGTTTCTGGTATTACGGTGAGAGGCCCCGCGTCTATTTTCTCAACGTTTCTGTTGTCGAGGTATGAGGCGTGATATCTGAACTTTTATTTTGGGGTCTTAACTAAAGTCTACGCTGCTGTCCCTTAAGCCAGGTTTTCCTAGGAGCAGGTTTGTACAGAGCGCGCAGCGTAAAAACGCTGATTGGTAAAAAAAAACTTGAATTTCCTGTTTTTAACCAATCAGCGTTTTCACGCTGCACACGGCGCAGAAATTCTACTCCTAGGAAAACCCGGCTTTACAACCTGCCGTCCGGGTGCGACGCACAACTTGCACCCTGGCTTAATACCACCCTTGAGGAGGTATCTATTGTTCTATATCGCTTGGTGATCAGAAAGCGAACTTGATTTGTGTATTGGAATAATTTTATTGATTTTACAATCGGTGGGGAAGGAGGATGGCGGTATTTAGGAAAACATACTGAGTTAAAATATAGTCGGAGACTCTCTTCATCGCGCAGAGTTTAAGAATAAAAGTCGGGATGTCATCGGGGGCTACAGAATAGGGTTTTAATTTTTTTAAAACAATTTTAGAATACCTTCTTTGGAGAAAAATATTGGGGGCGAGAGTTGCAAATAGAGCCAATGAATGAGTATTGTGGAGGGGAGGGGGGTCTATGAGAAAATCCAGCGGAACGCCAAATTGAACCTCGGCAGCCATCTCTGAGGAAAAGGAGATATATATTTATTTAAACTTTTAAGGGAAGGGGCGCCGACAAATATTTAGGTCTAAAAACGAAGACTTTGAGGGATTTGTTTTTGAAATAACGTGGTAGTGAATTTGTGATAGGTATTTGGTCTTTTGGGTAAAAATTAGGTCCGTGAGGTCTTTAGTGAAACGTTTAGATTATGCACAACAAGCGTCGCTAGTAAATTTGATAAATACTTGAAATTTATAGCCTTTTTGTGATTATGCATAATATTTTAAGTGCAATAGATGAATTTGATTAACATGAAAAAAATTCAAAATGAGCCTATAGTATGTGTGATGAATGCAGTCAGCCCCCGATATAATGATAAAATACATGTATGATTTAGCATGTATAGCATATCATATAGTACGATTTCTCAGATTTACCACCAACGCGACACTTGGGTGTTATGAATAGTTTCCGGTAAAAAAGTGATGATTTTTTAGTACTTACTGAATTTACCAACGACGCTTGGGAATTATGCATAATAGTGGGTTAAAGTGATTAATTTATTAAACTTACCAAAATGCTCGGAAATTATGCATAATAATCGGTTCTCAGCCACCTCGTTGGGCATTTTGCCTGTTGTGGCGTTGTATTTGTATTATGTATAATAACAGGGTTTATCACATTTTCCACGTAACGTATGTTGCGCATGCGCAGAAATAAAACGCACAGAATAAAAACCATTAGAAATCGAGGGCAAATGCAGGGAAAACATTTTCACAAATTTTCCAAAACTTTTTAACTTTTTCTTTCTTCAGTTAGTATTGTGGTGTGTGTTATTCACCTCGTTACCCAATTCCTCACCCAATTAGCGAGCCGAGGCTCTCCAAGTTGACAAGCACACACACACACAAGTTGATTTCTGGGTCAGGACTTACTTTAAAAGAAACAAAATTCGACTCGGAAAATTCTTTTCTGTCACCGATGCCAAATAAACAAAGTGTGTATTACGTGTATGGTGTCGGGCATTCTTCCATCTGGTTCGAGGTGGGCTTTTATATTGTACCAACTGTTACCCTCGGCTTCGCTCGCGTGGATTTTCGTAATCTTATAATTCCCCCCTTATGACCCCTTCAGGTGTTGAATTGTGAAAAATCCCCTCTGAGTTTCTACATTATGAAACAAAACTACTGTCCAAATTTCGTATTTATAGCTTCAGCGGTTTCGGCTCGAAGGTGATCAATCAGTCTCAGGACATGTTATTTTATATACAGGGTGCATAGCTAACACCTGGCACTACGAATTGCTGGCCAACCACTGATTCCATTGATTCTAAAGCCATATCTCCACTTAGAAAAAATTATCTAAGTAAAACGCGTAGTACTAAGATATGTCATTCATGTTGGTTGCTAGGGTTATAATAGTTATAAAATGAAAAATTAAATTTTTATACCATCCCGGTGTGCCCTAAAACCCAATTAAAAAGTTGTTGCCTTGTCTCTCCTGATGCCAACAAAAACATTTCCTTGTTTCTAAGTGCTATATTCACTGAGATATTCGAAAAACGGAGGAAAGTTAGGAAAAAATAGCATTAAATGCGGGAAGTTTTCCCGCATTTAATGCTAGTGGTTTTTTTTGGATACTTTTTCTGATTGGAAGGAAGTACGCTTCAAGGATCAACGGTTTACCAGTCAAAATGTCATAAACCCTACCGTCGCCACAGTGGTGGTCGGCTGAAGTTGGTTTGGGGTCATTCAAGTATTACGTCAGCATCGATGGTGGAAGAGGGGGTTTCGTGTTTGCTGACTTTTGATGACAAGGGGGAAGGGTGGGTTTGAATAATGCTTACGTCATCAACCCTCCTTCGTAAAAGTATGATATATTCTTAATGGCATCTTACTGGGTGTACCAAAAACGAGAAGAGCCTTTCGCTAGTTTGGGGGCACCTGAACTAACATTCTTCCTATTGGTAAGTCCTCTATAGAACCACTTTAGCGATGTCTAAATGTCCCGCTGATCTTTCAAGTGAGCTGGAAATGTGTCCGGGCCGCTCAAGTGTTTTAGAAATGTGTAGCGGGCCGCTTAAAGTGCTGTGACACTGTATTGCTCGTCACTAAAATTATCTGTAACTATATGCCGTTGATCACTTAAATAATCTGGGAATGTCCCGCGGGTAACTTGAGTGATGCAGAACTGCACTGCGGGCCGCTTAAGTGCTCCAAAACTGTGCCACATTCTGCATAAGAAATCTCTATATGTGGCACAGACAACTTAAGTGCTCTGGAACTGTGCCGTAGGTCATTCAAGTGATCTGTAGACGTGTCGCGGGTTACTTAAGTGATCCGTGGACGTGCTACAGGCCTACTTGAGTGATTTGAAAATGTGTCACGCGCGGGCCGCTTAAATACTCTGGAATTGCTCCACGAATCACTTAAGCGATCTGTAAATGTGCCGCTTGGTTGATTTTCACCCAAATTAGGTTTGGGGTGGTGGACCACATCAAATATACCCGAGGGCCACATTTGGCTCGTGGGCCATTGGTTTGGCATTTGTGGCTTAGAGGGTGGGTCGCAATATTAGGTATTTTCTTACCAAATTAAATTTGTTCTTAAATATCTTTGCATTAAAATTTTTTTTTTGTTTCATCGTCAGGAGGGTGACATGAGCCCCACTATGTCGCCCCCCCCCGGAGTACGTATCTGATTCCAATATGCGTTAGGAGGTGGGGGGAGGGAGTGCTAGCGAAAATTTGCTGACAAGGGGGGGGGGTCACATATGGCTAAAAATCTGCTGACGTAATACTTGAACGCAGGCCCGTAGCCAGACATTTTGTTCGGGGGGGGGGGAAAGCCAAAGTGATAGAACAATAGATTTGGCCATCTTTTTCCCTTTTTTCGGTCATTTTCTCACATTTCGGGGAGACCAGACCCTCCCCTCCAAGTCCCCCTTCCCTCTCTACGGCCTTACTTGAACGGCCCCTTTTCAGTTGTTTCCAATTTCGAGGCGCGAATGCGAGCCAGCATCCCCGTTAAAAGGTTTTGTCACAGAGAGCAACACAACGGCCTGCAACGGTAAAATCTTCAATCATTACACTTCACTCATAATTAGAGAAATTGATGGCAGATGGCGGCACTACACTCAACGAGAATTACACAGAAACAACTTCACGTTACGTCCACAACACGTATACGCGCATTCCATCATGTACCGATTCGTTAGAAGTTCCGCAGAGGAACATGGAAGAGGTGCATGTGGTTTAGTAGCAGTAGAGAAATGTCATACACCCTGTTACCTATGCACTTTGTATATAGATTGGGAAAGACATGGCTTGAATCTTGGGGATGCACGTGCACAACCTTTTCAGTCCACGGACCAGATATGAGATAATTCTGCTGTTTGCGGGCCAGAAACTCTTATATTAGGGCTGAACTGCATTTTACGGGACATTTTCGTAATTTTGGTCATCTCACCTTTTTAAGAATATGTCCTGTTTTCTCCCTTATTTTCAACGAAACTTACTTGAATTTTGTGATTGGCAACTTTACTTGCCATTGACAATTTTTTTAACTGTGATTGGCAATTTTCTCGAATTTGGAAATTTCGTGATTGTAAATATGAAGCCTTAATTCCTTTGGCATTTTTTTTCTGCTGTAATTGGCATCTTCACTTGCATTTGACAACGTTTTTGGCGATAATTGATGAATCGCGATTTACCGTATTTTTGTGAAATAAATGTGGTCAGCCTAAGAATTTATCGTGTTGAGTGATCTATATCTTTCTATCAGAACACCTATTATGAGCCGGATGGAATCTCTTGGAGGGCCGTATTTGGCCCGGGGGCAGGAGATTGTGCACCCCTGAAATAAAATCAAGAGTGTTCAAACCTTTAGGAAAGTGTGGGCCACTTCATTGATTTGAAAACTTGTCTCGGGCCATTTAGTTATTGGTGTGCAACATCGCCGCAGGTTACTTAAAGGATCTGTAAATGTGCCGTGTTTTTGTTTAGAGGCTTCTCGAGTTCGATACCCCGATTCGTTTGTCTGAAACTTTCCACACGCGGAAGTACAAGAGATACGCTGACAACGTGGCCAAAGAAAAAGATTGCCACTGCAACGATTCCTACACCGAAAGGTTAGCTCACCAACCTATGAGTATAAAAAAAAGCAAAATGTCGAACGCCCCCGTTCGGAATCGGCAATAAATTGTAGGTCCCAGTCTAGCGCTCGGTGCGACAAAAATGATTAAATATGCTGTGAGTCACTTAGGTAATCTGTAAATGCACTTAAGTGATCTGTGAATGGGCCGCGGGCCACTTGATTAATCTGGGGATAAATATTACACGGGATGCTCAAGTTATGAGAAATTGAACCGCGAGTCACTTGAGTGATTTGGAAATGTGCCGCTGAGTCCATTATTACAAAATTAGGTTTGAGATCGCGGAACTCATCAGATGAATCCGAGGTATGGGGTGGGGGGGGGCACATTTGGCCCGCGGGCCATGTTATAGGGGTGGGGGGGGGGGCACATTTGGCCCGCGGGCCATGTTATAGCATGTATGGTCGAAATTCATTGTGAGAAAAGGGATGTATTAATTCATTATAAGTGCGGTAAATTATAATGAAAGTTCATCGCAAGAAATGAGATAAGTTATAATGAGAGAGTGAGAGAGAGAAAATTTACTGCAAGAGAAAAATTGAGTGAATCGTAGTGAAAATCCACAGAAAAAATGGGATAAATTGTAATAGAAACTCATTGCAAGAAATAGAGTATATAAATTATAATGAAAATCCACTGTAATAAATGATGTAAATTATAGTGAAAACTCATTGCAAGAAAGCGCGTCAATTATAATGTAAATCAACTGTACGATTCTGGAATAAATGAAAGAAATTGTTCTAAAATAAATGAAAGAAATTGTTCTAAAATAAATGAAAAAAATAATTCTATAATTAATGAAAGAAATAATTTCCGAATTGATGAAAGAAATAATTTCGAAATTGATGAAAGAAATAATTTCGAAATTGATGAAAGAAATAATTCTAGAATAAATGAAAAAAAATTATTCTAGAATAAATGAAAAAAAATAATTCTAGAATAAATGAAAAAAAATAATTCTAGAATAAATGAAAAAAAATAATTCTAGAATAAATGAAAAAAATAATTCTAGAATAAATGAAAGAAATAATTTCCGAATTGATGAAAGAAATAATTTCCGAATTGATGAAAGAAATAATTTCCGAATTGATGAAAGAAATAATTTCCGAATTGATGAAAGAAATAATTTCGAAATTGATGAAAGAAATAATTTCCGAATTGATGAAAGAAATAATTTCCGAATTGATGAAAGAAATAATTTCCGAACTGATGAAAGAAATAATTCTATAATTAATGAAAGAAATAATTCTATAATTAATGAAAGAAATAATTCTATAATTAATGAAAGAAATAATTCTAGAATAAATGAAAAGACTTATGAAATAAGGAAAAGTGATAAATTATAAAGGAAATTCATTGCAAGATATAGATGTGTGTGAAATAGACATCGGGTGTGTGTGAATTCTTCTCAAAACGAGGTAAATAGGGATGCGAAATTTGTTAAAAGAAAGGAGAGATAAATTCATTGTGAGAAATGATGTGAATTTACTGCAATAAAAGACGTAAATTTATGCAGTATTATAATAACTTTTTATACATAAATTATCACTGAAGAAGTCCACATAATAAAAAATTAAATTACCCGAATAACTAACTCACTACAAGAAGAAAAACAAATTATGACTGAAATATATCCGTTCTGAATTAAAATTTTATGAAAATTCATCGAAATTAAAAACAACCGTCAATCTGGAATTTATATATTTTTTATTCATAAAATTTTAAGGAAAATTATCGAAACATCAATGTTTTGAATTATTATATTAACATTAGCTTGGGGTCCTGCCAGATATATCTGAGTGGGGGCTCCACTTCAGGATGCGAGGGAACCCCCGATTCTTTTATTGATAATTCAAACTGAATGTAGCAATACATCGATTGATAAGCATTTTATAACATTTTTTTCTTATCGTGTTTTTTTATCGATTTCCTTGTAAATTTTTATCGATTTACGGGTTTTTATGGCGCATTTTACTGCCCATACACAACGAATTTCATAGTTATATGGCCTCCTCTCTCTCTTTTTAAATTAAGCAAATAATAATATAGAGCTTGATTAAAATTTTATGATTAAAATGTGGGTTTTTACCAAAAGTTTCCGAAATTGATTTAAGCTCTACTGTGTTCATTTTAAAGATGCTAAAAATCGTCATCGGAAAGAAAGCAAGTAAAATTGTTCTGCGATGTGGTTTAACTCAGGACCTTCAACGCATGACCCACGGGCCACATTTGGCCCTCGGAGGTTTCTGTCGTGGCTCATCGATCAATTTCAGAAAGTGGTTGAACGCAGTGACTAACAAATAATTCTAAAAATAATGAAAGAAATAATTTCGGAATTAATGACAGAAATGATTCTAGAATAAATGAAAGAAATAATTTCGAAATTGATGAAAGAAATAATTTCGAAATTGATGAAAGAAATAATTTCGAAATTGATGAAAGAAATAATTTCGAAATTGATGAAAGAAATAATTCTAGAATAAATGAAAGAAATAATTCTAGAATAAATGAAAGAAATAATTCTAGAATAAATGAAAGAAATGATTCTAGAATAAATGAAATTGTTTTCTAGAATAAATGAAATTGTTTTCTAGAATAAATGAAATTGTTTTCTAGAATAAATTGAAAATAATTTTATAGAATAAATTGAAAATAATTTTATAGAATAAAGGAAAAAATAATTTTCTAGAATAAATGAAAAAATAATTTTCCCTCATCGTATGAGTGACCGTAGAAATGACCGCAGGAGTAACAAAGTAAGTGATCGTATGAAAGATAAAGTGAGTGACCGTATGAGTGATAAAGTGAGTGACCGTATGAGTGATAAAGTAAGTGATCGTATGAAAGATAAAGTGAGTGACCGTATGAGTGATAAAGTGAGTGACCGTATGAGTGATAAAGTGAGTGACCGTATGAGTGATAAAGTGAGTGACCGTATGAGTGATAAAGTGAGTGACCGTATGAGTGACTAAGCGAGTGACCGTATGAGTGATAAAGTGAGTGAACGTATGAGTGACTAAGCGAGTGACCGTATGAGTGACTAAGCGAGCGACTGCGTGAGTTGGACCGGATATCGCATTTCGAACCTGACATTTCGCCCGTTTGGTAAATGTTAGGTGAGTATGCGGCAGAAATTTGCGAAAAGCATAATATGCATTGCTGTCACAAAAGCATTGACGTACGTATTAAGCGTGATGGGGAGGGGGGGGGGGTAGTTTTGGGATTTTAGTGTTTTTCTTCAGGACTATTATACACTCCAGCTTATGTTGAAAAATTTCGCTGCAACGTAAATTTGGAAACAATTATTTTATGCTTCACAGAAAATTCCAAATTTTCAAGCTTGCCCATTAAAGTACTACATAACCACCCATAACAAGGGAATGAAGAGGGGAATCATCTTTGCAGAAACTCACCCGGTCAATACATTCGGTCACTCACTTGGTCAATCATACGGCCACTCACTTGGTCAATCATACGGCCACTCGACTAGTCACTCATTCCGTCACTCAATTGTTCATTGTTACGCTTACTCACTTGGCCATTATTACGGTTAGTCATATAGTCACTCACTATATCACTCATACAGTGAACCACACAGTCACTCACTTGGAAACTCAAATAAGCACTCACTCGATCACTCATTCGGTCACCCATATGGTCAATCACTCAGTCACTAACTCGGTCACTCACATGGTCACTCATTTATTTATATGGTCATTCACACAGTTAGTCACTCATACAGTCACTCATGCGTTCAGGGCAGGTGAAATATCAGGTGCTAAAATTTCGGGAGCGAAACGTCCCAGGGGCCAAATGTACCGGGGCAAAATATCAGGGGCGAAATTTTCGGGGATGAAATGTGACTGGGGCGAAAAGTCGGAGACGAAATTTCCGGATCCCGATGATTTTAGGGCCTATCATTATAATGACAGTGCTAGGATGTAAATGTGAAGCATGTATTTATTATCCGAGGATGATGTCACTCTCCGCTATCCATACGAAGGTTTCTAATAGCTGGCTGATGCGAAGATATATTTAGGAAAGAGAAAATTCAATTTCCCATGTGGGGAATCGAACCCACCGTCCTTTCCCTTTCCCGGTGAAAGCACTAGACTACAACGGCAAAGAATATCTCAATCTTTCTTTGGAGCTCGCGTGCATTGAACGGGACCGTACATGGACGGTCGGACCTCAGGGCAAAGCTCACATCTGCTGACATTGCCACCAGATGGCGACTTATCCGAGGATGATGTCACTCTCCGCTATCCATACGAAGGGGGTCATTCAAGTATTACGTCAGCATCGGGGGGGGGGGGAGGGATTTCGGATTTGATGACTTTTGATGACAAGGGGGGGAGGGGGTTTTGAAGGTTGCTTACGTCATCAACCACCCCTTTTTGAAAATATGAAATATTCTAAGCTGCTGACGAAAATTTTGCAGTGTTTGCTGACTTTTGCTGACAGGGGGGGGGGGAAGGTAAAAAATGGCTGAAAATCTGCTTACGTAATACTTGAATGGCCCCATAAAAGAAAAAGATTTCAGAATAAATAAAAGTCTTCAATTATTTTTCGTCTCTCGGGCCCTTCTATTAAGATTTCTCTAAATTACATGAGTGTGAGTGACTTTATGGTTGACCGAATGACCATATATATGAATGATCAAGTGAGTGTGCGAGTGGCCGTATTAGTGACCGTGTGACATCAAGCGAATGGCCGTATCAGTGACCATATGAGTGTGAAGGTGACCATATGGCCACGCACTTGACGGTCACACACTTGGTAACTCATATGGTCGCTCGCCCACACACTCACTTCGTCACTCACACGTCAGAACAGGCGAAATGTCGGGGGTGAAATTTCCGTAATCCAATAACAAGTGACCTCGACAACTGACAAAGCTCCATCCCTGAGACCCGGGATGATCCCATGTCTCTCTCATTACTATTTATTTATACCATAAATTTACTATACAAGACCCCCACACCCCTTCCATCCCACAAAAATCGCAGTCCATGAACTCAGCACAAGTGTGTGAGTCTATGATCCAGGATAAAAATAGACCCAGGGTTAAATTACAATAACTTCCCATTTTTACGATATGAACGAGAAACTTGAGAATTTCGGCCCGCGCGGGTCCCTGCTAAATATCTCGTCCTTGGGGTTACTTCTACGTGTTGGGTACCAAACAATATTTGAAATTTATGATGAAAAAAAAAATTCAGTTATAAAATTTACAAGACAAGTAATAAATTTACAATTTTTAATTTGTTATCAAAAAGTAATGTTGATAAATTTGTAATTTATAATTTCTTTTACCTAAAAAAATTAATTCACATTTTGCAATATTTTGGAATTGAAATTTTTAAATTTGCAATTTCTAATTTTTTTTTATTAAAAAAAATCATAATTTTTAAATATTTATCTAAAAAACTATAAACCAGATTTTTGATTAAAAAATTAATTAATTAATACAATATTAAATTTTTTCGACCTAAAAATATTAATTTTCAATTTATGAAAGAATTTTTTTAAAAACTTTTTTAATCTACAGAAAAAATAAAATAAATTCACAATTTATTAAATAAATTTAGTTTTTAATTATTTTGACCTAAAAATTTTTTTTAACAATTTACAAAAAAAATTCATCTAAAAGAAATTAATTTACAATTCACAATATTTTTTAACATACAAAACAAATAAATTCACAATTTTTTTTAGTGACAAAATTAAACTCACAATTTATACAATTGATTGCATTGTAATTGAAAATTACAATATTTAACATTAAAAAAATAAATTCGCAATTTTGGAAATAAATTTTTTTCTAATTATTTTAACCTAAAAAAAATTTCATTCGTAACCTACAAATAGTCGTTCACAATTTACAATATTTTCGATTTAAAAACATGATTTTAAATTTCCCAATTTCTTTTTAAATAAAAAAAACAAATCTACGATTTGTAATTTTTTTAATCAAAAAATTAATTAAATTTTAATTTTACAATTTTCTTAAAGGAAATAAATTTACAATTTTTAAATTTTAAAACTAAAAATATTATTTACAAGTTTTTGGACCTAAAAACTGTATTTCTATTCGTTTTAACATAAAAGAAATAAATTTACATTTTATAAAATTTAATGTGAAGGATGTGAAATAGTGTGAAATTTTTTTAATGTGAAAGAAAAACAAATTTAAAATTTGCAATTTTTAAACGTAAATTCTATTGATTCGGTTCAACCTAATAATGTTGTAAATTTACAATTTCTAATTTTTTTAGCGGGCAAAAAAAATTCACAATTTCTAATTTTTTCAATGCAAAAATTTTTTTTACAATTTTTAGAAACCAGAAAAGTGAATAAACAATTTCTAATTTTTTCAATGTGAAAAAAACATTAACAATTACAAATTTTTTTTACCAAACAAAAGAAAAATTCAAAATTTCTAATTTTTTTTTGTCAAAAACATATTCACAAGTTTAATTTTTTTTTGTCAAAATGGGAAATTTTTGTGGAAAAATGTTGAAACCGCCATTTTGATTCCGAAAAATTTTATTAGACCGCGACCTCTCTCTCTCTCTCTGTTAGAAATCCCCTCTCTCCGCAACAAATAAAACAGCAATGCCACGTGGGTTTCCGTGACGTCATCCACGCTTGGAGGGGTGTGTGCCTCTTGGAAGCACCGTGATTGGCTCATCCGGGGGAGTGGCACCGATGCATGATGGGAGAAAAGACCTTCCCGTTTACCTCTCTTCTCCCTTTCCCGTCTTCCGTTCAGTGTAACCAAAACAACTGTCATTGAAAGATGGTGTATTGAACTTCTCCCGCCTCAAGACAAGAATTAATCCACCAATTGATTACTTAACTACCTCATTTTATTTGTGAAAATTACCATAGCCTAATTATAAATTGAACAATAATTTAATTGTGCTGCGTTATTACCGTCAGTGAAAAGCGATGCCGTACGTCAGGAGACCGGTAAGTTCAATCTCACCTGAAATATTATATTTATCATTGATTCATATTCAATTAAATTTGGTTCTCATGAACAATAATCACAACCGATTGTTGACGCCGCATTGATTTCTATCATTGTTAACCACAAACACGTTGTTATGATTGATATTCCGGCCTCCTAAGGGCTCTGGGCATGAACTAGTCCGCTTATGGGTCTTGATTACAAGCATTTAAATTTGATTGGCATGAACAATAATCACAACCGATTGTTGGCGCATTGATTTCCACCATTGTTGCCGGCAAGCACGTTGTTGCCTCAGTGACTAGTTCATGCCAAGAGCCCATAGGGGGCCGAAATATCGATTCGCATGGACAATAATCGCAACCGGTTGTTGGCGTATTGATTTGTTACTGGCGAACACGTTGTTGCGATCAATATTCCGGCTCCCCCACCTATATGGGCTCTAGGCGTAAACTAGTCAAGATGTTCTTAAATTATAGGTCTTGATTATGAACAGTCACAAACGACTATTAACGCATTGATTTTCACTCCTTACGTTCGATATTCCGGGCCGCCTTTGGGCTGTCTCTAGGCGTGAACTAGTAGTAGTTGAACCCAAAATTGCAAATGTAGAGGGGGAGTTCTCCCATAGGTTATATGTGGGGTGCCACCCAGGGCCGTCTTAAGAGTATCATGGGCCCTGGGTCAAGTGATTTTTCGGAGGCCCTACCTGGTTAATCCTAGAAAATCTCAACCGCATCTCTCTCTGAGGCCCCTCTTCTCTTGAGTCCCCCGGGTGGGCACATGCGTTAAGACGGCACTGGTGCCACCCGAACTTGATTCGCGAGCGCTTACGAGATGGGTCGTTCAAATCCACTTTCGTCCAGGGGGCTCTTGAGCGTCACGACCCAAACTTGATTCCCTGGGGTTTCCGAGATGATTCTTATAAATCCATTTACAATCCTGTTATAAATTCACTTGCTTCACTGGTTTCACTACTTTTGAAAAACGAAGTCCCGGGGGTCGCGAAGCTGATTCTGTTGATTTTGGGTCGCGGCCAAAAAGAGTTAGAAACCCCTTAACTCGTCGGTATTGAAATCTGGCCTTGTTCTCTAGTCCTGAAATTTATCATTTGTAGGATTGATCCTGGGGGGGGGGGGGGGAGAGGAGGGATTAACGAGGCCCCGGGAACTGCGAAAAAATACCGTTAAGAAGAAATAATATTTCGGGACAAATTTTCAGTTAGAAAAATCAGTCGAGCCCCCCTCCCCCAAGTGGTAGGCTGCTTCTCCCACCCTTATGTGGGGGGGGGGGGGAAAGATCGACCTTATAAAAATATTTTAAACTACAAATTTGCTCAAATTTCATTTCAAAAGGGTCAAATGTTTCGTATTTCCCCGACGTTAACAGGTTAGATTATTTTTTCTCACCCTGGGGCCATGTTCCCCTTTGCGGTCCTAGGATACCTTAAAGAGAGCGGGCCACAGGTGAAAATTATGTACAATAGGAGCCGCAAAAAGAAGTCAGAGGCCACAGATAGTTGTGAAGGAAAAACAATTCTGCTGTGAATAGATGAGCTTCGACTGATATCCTGTTACCAACAATGCGATTTTTGACCGATATCTATATCAAAAACAATGGATTTTTCAACGATTACTCCGGCAACAATGAGTGTTTGTAAGATATACCTTCGGCAACAATGTCTTTTTTAATATATACATTTTTGGTAGCAATGGGTATTTGACCGATACCTCATTACCAACAATTTACACCGATTTTTCTTTGGCAACAACGGCTTTTTTTTTTGCTCGCTATCCTTTCTATAAAAATAAGGATTTGATCGTTATCCTTTGATCAACAATGGGAATTTGACCAATACATCTTCAACAATGAATTTTTTGATAGATATTCCTTCGGCAACAATAGATTTTTAACTTGTCTTCCTTGAAAACAATTGATTTTCTTTTACCGATACCTCGGAGGCCTTCGAATTTGAGGCCTTTCAAATCATGGGCGCGCCGGATTAAACACTTCATTTCTCCGAGGTAAATTGGGATCGCCTTTACCGAACCCAGGGGTGTCTTAACAATGTTGTGGCCCTTTTAGCCCTGACTTTATATATTCTGTGACCCAGAGCCACCCTTGGGGATGGGCGACAGGTGCGGTCGCATCGGGAGGATCCTTGAACTGAGAATATAATAAATCATTAGCAAAAGTTCTTGACATTAGGGAACCTTGTAACGTGAATTCAGGTGCCAAAATATCAAACGCGTCGGCACGTGACATTCCTTCTGCTCTTGAGACTACAATAAAAACCGTTCACTGGTATCGTGGAGTAAAAATAAATAAAATGTATCATGATTTCCCCCCTTCCGCTGCTGCACACCAAGGCCTCACGCACAGAAAAGAGTACGAAGAAGTAACGCTTACGAACTTCTTTCTATTAACTAAATAAAATCTAAGAAGTCTCAGGCGTGTGACTTTTGAATTCATCGCCAACTATTCACCGCCACGAAAATTTACCGCTGGAAAAATTCACTACCATGCCATAAACCGATAGGAAAATTCATAGCTTTCATTATATTCACCGCCACGAAAATTCATCAACATAGTATTTGTATTTGTATTAGTAATCAATTAAATAGTGGATGAGCTGGTGTGTGATCAAGTGAGTCGCTCATACTGTCGCTCAGTCACTCAAACGGTTTCTCTCTCTCACCTGGTCATTGGCTCGCTGAATCGATCACTTACCCGTTCACTTAATCATACTGGTCCTTCACTTGATCACTCATACGGTCATTCATAGGGTCGGTTTCTTGCGGTTACTCACTCGGTCAATCATGTAGTTACTCACTTACCACTTGGTTACTCTCACTAGGTTTTTCGCTAGTTCATTCAACTACTCGTTCGGTCACTCGGCTCGTGACGAACTGTTGTCGGTGAATTTTCCGCAAGTCAGCCTCAGGTGATTAAAAGATCCTATTTCTTGAAGTGAACGATTTGACATTGTCAAGGCCTTGTCAAGATTATTCTGTGACCAGTGGACGAGTTCATAGAGTTCAAGGATCTCGTGGACACTTGAGGAAATGTCTCTGTGCTCGTGAAAAAAAATGTATCGCTGGAACCTGACTTCTTATTGAATTGGAGTCACGCCAAACCAGGAGCATGTGCGCAGGTTTTAACTTATTTTGCCGAATAACTACGCATCAATAGTGTATCTGTCTTAACTCCACATTGAATTCATTGCCATTCATGCAATGTGCGTACCCGTTCCTTGACCTTGGATGAATTTTTTTTTATTTTTGGTCTAAACGTATCTCAATCGCGGGATTCTCTAGACAAGAGACGCTCAGATCGTAGAGATATTGTAATTATTTATAGAGATGGACCTTGAATGTCTGTAGGCACCATTCAGATTGTATTTTTTCATTTGGTTGAGGTGTGTCTTTGGAATTTTAACGAGAACTCGTCGATTGTTGGTTTGAATGATTTGTTGAAAAAATTGACAACAAATGTTTTTCTACTAATTTCATTTCTACAAATATCATCCTGGCTCGAAAACAATTTATTTTTTGTAGACACGTATCCATTGATTTTGTTTCATGACGAACGTATTTACAGTGTCTTATAATTCATTGTTTGAAAAATTTATGGTGTAAAGCATCCACTTTAAGGTAAAGCGTTCTTTGGAAAATATTGTTAAGAGAAACATTCTCTTGAGCTAATTGTTGCGGAAACGTCCCTTAAAATCAATTGGCCCTAGAAAAATCACCTAGAATCAATTGTTGCTAAAAATAATCCTCTGGAATCAATTGTTGCTAAAAATAATCCTCTGGAATCAATTGTTGAGAGAATGCTCTAGAATGAATTTTGTGCTCAGTCCTCTGGAATCAATTGTCGCTCAGGGGAAATTTTCTTGAATAAATTTTCGCTTAAAAAAGTTCCTTGAAATCAATTCACGGTATGCAATCCCTCGGAATATATTGTTGCTAAAACATTCCCCAGCATCAGTTATTGCTAAAATATATTTTACCAATTGCTGCTAAAGTTTTTTTTATCAGTTGTCGCTAAAGAGATTCTTTACAATGAAAACTCCTGAATTGTTGCTGTAAAAATCCTCTGCAATCAATTGTTGCTCTAAAAATCATCTGGAAACAATTGTTACTATAAAAATCTTCTGAAAATAACTGCTTCAAAGAAAATCCCTTGAAATCTATTTTCTTTTAAAAAATCTCTTGGCATCAGCTTTTATTTGAGAAAAAAGTCCTCTACAATTAATTATTGCTTAAAAAAGCCCTCTAGAATCAATTGTTAAAAAAAGTCCCGGGAATCGATTGTTACAAAAGTCCCCCGGAATCAATTTTTGTTTAAGAAAATCAGTCGTCTGGACTGAATGAATGAACGCCAGAACTTTGCCACTGGACTTATCCCGTTGCCTAGATCTCTTCCAACCCAGTTTCGTGGCGGAGTCTGGAACAATTTATTTTGTGACAAAAGAGAAAAGGGTGGGGCGGGGGGGAATTTTGTAGCACACACACGTTTTCCCCGGACAATTGGGTTCTGTCACGATTAACAAATTTTGTAGTGATTACAGAGGAGATGGGTTTGGGAGTTGGAGAAAAGTTTCTGGGTTTCGTTAAGACGGATGAAAATGTACGCATATAATCCGTCTGGACTGAATTATTGCTAAAAAGAACTTCCTGGAATCTTGTTGCCATAAAAGAACTGAAATTGTTTCTGGAATCTTTTGGAATTTTTGTTAAAAAAAATCCCTTGGCATCAATTTTTGTTTAAAAAAAATCCTCTGGAATTAATTGTTGCTAAGAAAAAAAAAAAAAGTCATCTTGGAATCAATTATTGATAAAAGGCACTTCTGGAATCAATTTTTGCTATGAAAATTATCTGGAATCAATAATTGTTTCGAAAAGAATCTTTTGGAATCAGTAAAATGTTCCGGAATCGGTTGGCTCTATTCGCTAAAAAGATTCTTTGCAATCAAATGTCGCTAAAAAATCCTCTGTAAATCAATTCTTTGTCAAAAGAAATCTTTATAATAAACTCAAACCAATGCCATTGCTAAAAAAATTCTTTGAAACCCGTTTTTGCGAAAAATTCACGGATGCATTTGAATACTTCGTAATGTATTGTAGCATTCATTACTACGACCACATTGAAGATAAAAATTCAGACTCGCTGATGCTTCACATAAGGTGAGGTTACATTCTTTCCATTTTGAATTTGGTAGATGTCCTAATTTTAACAATTTTGTTGCAGAAAGCATGTGTGGCTGTGATGTCGCTAATTTTTAAAATATTTTGCTTCTTTTTTTACCTGAAAATATGTAATCCGTTTTTTTCCTTACCATACTTTTTTCTAGAATAAATGAAAGAATTCTAGAATATAAATAGATGAAAGAATTCTAGAATATAAATAGATGAAAGAATTCTAGAATATAAATAGATGAAAGAATTCTAGAATATAAATAGATGAAAGAATTCTAGAATATAAATAGATGAAAGAATTCTAGAATATATGAAAGAATTCTAGAATTCTAGAATGAATGAATGAAAGAATTCTAGAATATATGAATGAATGAAAGAATTCTAGAATATATGAATGAATGAAGGACTTCTAGAATATAAATAAAAGAAATATTTCTAAAATAAAGAAATACGTCTAGAATGAATGAAAAATCTATAATATGAAAGAAATAATTCCATTAATGAATGAATGAATGAAAGAAGTAATTGTAGACTGAATGAATGAAATAATTCTATAATGAATGAAAGAAATAATTCTTCAATATATTTTTTGTAATTTATTCATTTTATTTCGGTTAGGCTGTTGCCACTAAATTTTTAACTGAATTTGTGGATTTTTTTACTTTTTCATATCTGTGCTTGTATAAAATTCTGGGTCTTGAAATGTTTTGAAAAAAAATATTTGAAAGAAGCTATTTTATATATATATACTTGCTATCATTCTCTGCGTCACCCATGCTATGAATAACATGGCAAGAAATGCTATACAGGCTGACATCCTCCGTGTCATTGAAGGTGCGCATTTAGAAATTGTATAGTAATCTAGCTATAATACCCCGCGCTGCCCGGGATCTCTTCCATTACTGAAGAGGAATGAAAAAGTGACAAACCATTATAAAGGAATAAACTATTATACATGTATAATGACAAGATTAAAGAAGTGACAAACCATTGTAAAGGCATATACATGTCTGAAACGCGTTGCTAGGGAACCACGGTAACAAAGTACACTTTCCAAAAACCCATGTTGAGGCCCAGAAACCATTGTTGCCCAACAGTTTTTTGCCCGTTTCGGGCATTTTTCCTGCTCTGAAACTTAAAGTAGCCTATCGTTCAATCCGGGCCCTGTTTGGTATATATATGCAAAATTTGGTGACGATCGATCTAAAATTGTAAGTTTGTATAGAGAACAGACACAGAAAATCAATTTTATATATATGGATGAAAACCTTAGAAAAACCTTCTTTCAAATACTTCAAGCCGTTTGTCTCTATCCTTAATGGATTTTTTTTAAATAATTTTTTTCAGAGGGAAAACGTCTGGACCAACCGGTATAGAGTGAAAACCTCGCTACAGCGATACTCAATATAACGATAAATCCCTCTAGAACAATATTTTTCGTATCTTGTCAGGAATTGTCTACATATAGTCTAATGTTAAACTACTCTCGATACAATGATATCCTTTAGAGAGTTATCTTCAACCCGTTGCTCGCGAGCACCACGGTGCTCCTGAAGTACCGAGAGTGCTCGATGCTCTTGTCCGGTTTCGTGCTCGCGAGCACTTGATCAACGTTACAATTAAACACCTTGTACAAGTTGCATTCAAGAATTGAAACATTCCTGATTTCATGCATCCGTATGTCAAACTCGCCGTAACAGTGTTTTTATTTTGATGAGCACGGGCAGTGTTCGCGACTGCAAAAAGGTTGAAGATCTCTGCTTAAGGTTGGGATTACACTATAAAAGTTTTATCAGAGCTTTCACAAAAGTTTTATAGTGCAATTCCAGACTTAGGCCGATATTGCATTATAAAAGTTTGAAAGAAGTACTTTTATAAAACTTGTAAAATCCAACCAATAAGAGCATCGGTTGCATTTTAGAAAATAGGACCTGTGACCTTATTGGTTACATTTCTCAAGTTTTATAAGAGGACTTTTACCACACTTTTATAGTGTAATCCCGGTCTTGGGCCGGTATTAGATTATAAAAGTTTAATAAAAATTATTTTATGAAACTTGTAAAATGTAACCAATAAGCACATCTGTTACATTCGAGCGAACTTAACTGATCCGCCTATCGGTTGCATTTTCCAAGTTTTATAAACGAACTTTGATCAAATTTTTATAGTTTAATGCCAGCCTTAAGTGATAAATCCCCGTAACGATATGAGGAGATTGAGCAGCTGCTACAAAGATATTTCTTATAATTCACTCAAAATCACCTTCATTATGTTTCTAAGTTCCTCCCAGTGTATAGAAGTTTAAACTTCTATCGTGTATAATAATATCTGTATTTTGTACTAGCTATCCTATGGAAAGCGTTAATAAAGTTACCGTGAAGCTGTTTTCTGTGTAGTACAGTGCTGTGCGGTAAACCAATTTAAACTGAATTTTATTGATAACCTAATCAGTTACACATATACAGGGTGTCCTGTAAGTGCTAGCACGGCCTTTATCTCATCAACCGTCCGTCGTAGAGATACGATTCCAATTTAAAAAATGTTCAACAGGTTTTCAAAAATTATCCTGTACCAGTTTTGAGAGTGAAAATAGTGTGTGTAAAACAAAATAAAAAAATCTAAATTTCCCCACATACGGTCCCCCCGTGCTCTAACTTCTAATGAAAAAGTTGTTGCCCTGTCTCTCCTGATGTCAACAAAAAAAATTCCCTGTTTAAGTGCAATTCAACATGTTTGTAAGTGCAATATTCGCAGAGATATTAGAAAAACGGAGGAAATTTAGCAAAGATCTCTAAATGCGGAAAAAACGTTTTACCCGCATTTCTTTACGATTCCACATTGTTGGCAATAATTCTGCAGGGTTCCACATTGTTGGCAATAATTCAGCAGGGTTCCGCATTGTTGGCAATAATTCTGCAGGGTTCCACATTGTTGGCAATAATTATTCAGGATTCCACATTGTTGGCTATAATTATTTAGGATTCCATTGCTGACAACAGTTCTTTAGGATTCCACATTGTTGGCAACAATTCTTTAGGATTCCACATTGTTGGCAGCAATTCTTTAGGATTCCATGGTTGGCAATAATCTTTTAGGCTTTTATTCGTAATAATTCTTTAGAATTCCTTTGATGGTAAAAATACGTTAGGATCCATTGTCGTAATGATAATTAGATAATTCTTCTGTTGCAGTTCCACATCACTTGAGGGTCCGACGGTACATTTTCAGATCACTTAAATGACCCACGGAAAAGTTCCAATCAACCGAAGTGGCCCTCGGCACATTTCCTAATCAATTAAATGGCTCGCAGCATAGCATATTTCCAGATCTTTTTAGTGACCCACGGAATATTTACAGATAGCTTCAGTAACCTGCACCATATTTACGGATAGCTTGAGTGACCCGAGGCATATTTACAGATAGTTTGAGCGGGCTGCGGCATATTTAGAGATATTTTGAGTGGTTTACGGCGCATTTCCGGAGCTCTTAAGTGGTCGGCAATTTCCATAGGATTGAGCACTCTTGAGATGAACCAAATACTCCAAAAGGATTTTGATAAAATTCTGAATGTAATTTACCTGGATATAGAGTATCGGTAATAAATTCTAGCGAATGTATTTATAGCATTAATTGGAAAATGTGAACGCACTTCCTCCTTTTTTCCAATTAATGCTTGGTTTAAGCGGAATCGAATTCTTTCACAACTATCAAATAACACGCTACACCAAATCGCATTACGGCATTTGTTCGAAATGCCGAAAAACACGATCGCGTTAAATCACAAAAAAAGCTAAAAATAGTCTTTTATTTGGAAACCATGTTTTGAATCGATCCTAAATTTCAGATTTTTAATGAAAGAGAAAAATTGAAATCTCTTATTTTAAAGTATACCATAGGCATGAAAAACTACCTATACCAGTCTTTCCCAACCGGTGTGCCCCGGCACCCTAGGGTGCCGTGAGATATTATGGAGGTGAACCAAAAAAATATTACGGTCCACTTAGGGTCCTAGAATAAATCAAGTCGAATTAATTACTCTCATTACAAGATGCAATAGATATGTACTTTTCCCTGAGGATCTTGACTGAGTTGTCTCACTATTTGAATTTGCAGACAATGCGGAAGAAATAGATTTTATTGCTTGCGAACGAGATGAATTGATCTTTGCGCTGATTCCATGCTAAAATGTAATTTCACCACGAGTGAGGCGTCGGTGGCTACTTTTTGACTTTGACTGAGACAACGTGTATTGCTATCCAAAGCCTATCGAGTATCCTAATACAATGAAGAAAGCAATTAACTCACTCTTTTGCCCTTTTCAACATCAAATCTATACGAGCAACGCCGCCTCTGCTCCGGCGTCAATAAAATACAAAGCAAGACCTTGAGGACGATTTGTGCATGTTTCGTTGCCACCTATAAGGCCTGATATCAAATATCTGCGCTCTAAGCATCAATCATAAGTGTCGTATTAATAATTAATCGAACAAAACTATGTATATATTGATGCATTTTCACTCAGTGATTTTTGTTGCAATAAACTGTATTCAAGGAAGGGTGCCGCAAACTTCAAAAGTTTGGGAAACTCTGCCCTATACTTTAATAATTTGGGTGATTTTCCCTCCCGATGAGCAATGGGGGAATTCCCCAGCAAATTTAAACGGTGTGATGCGAATACGCGTTATATTTGCATTTCATTCGGAATGTTGACGTCAATGTCGATCCACGTGCTTCATATTATCCTTGTAATATTGATTTCTCGGCCCTGGTGTGGTGCGTCGTTTCAAGGGCAAATCCAGCCACGCGCTGATGATCGAACATGAAATTCCTCCATGTCAACATGGCAGATATAATTTTTTTTTAGCATGATTTTTTTTTTTAACAAAAATTTTAAATTTTTGATCGTCTTGTGGACTGGCACGCCCCTCCGTACATCCTCAATTGAGTCTACCTCAAAGCCGCCCTCAGGGGTGTTCAGTGGTTCTCGGCGATGTTTTCTGAACTATGGGCGGTTTTATGAACTATACGAGGGGGGGGGGGCAGCATCAAAGGTCGAGTCGATTGATGTAATCTATATATGTATACATGAATTGACATCATCGTGTCCTCCCAGCAATAATAGCCGTACCCCCGAGACTTCTAAGTATCCCCGCCTATGTTCTGAACAAACATTGTCTGTTAGCTATTTATTAATTTCAGTAAATTTGGTGAGTATTGTGAGTATTTCAGAGTATCGTGGCAAGGCTTCCTCGACCAATAATAGAGCATCGGTGAAATTCATCCCCGACTTTGAGACGTTTCCTGCAGTTGCATGTTCCACGATTGCCGGCACAATCATTATTGAGTAATGTGTATAGCGTGGGTCATATATAAATGTTCGCGTAACCCCTTAGAGGTGATTGGAGTATATATGATACTGCCAAAAGTCTGAAGTTGGCCACTTCGCAAAGTAGCCAGCCCAGCTGACCCAGCCAATGTTCGAAATTCGGGCTTTCGCCCCTGTATATTGATCTCCACTCAAAATATATCGGGGCCGTTACGTCACGCAGCAGCTCCGAGACCACGCCCACTGAGTCAAGGCGGCAAGCGCGACTTCAAAGGGACGAGACAGCCCTTACTATATGGAAAGCAACGGTTGATCGAACCTTGAGATCTTTTTTTTATACATCTGACTACATTCATTGATATCGTGATAACGGGGAACCGCAGCAATCAAGCAAACCATTGTGTCAGTGCCGTATTTCAAATTTTTCTACCAAGTTTTTCATTTTCAGAAACATTTAAAATATAGTATTTTAGAAACATTTGCGGAAGCAATAGAAAGACTTTTTAGGAGGGATTTATAAAACGTCTATTTGACCAAGAGCCCCTAATCAAACAGGGGGGGGGGGGCATAAATCGCATTCATCAATTCTGGAATAATCAATTTCATTAAATCCCATTGACAGTGCAATTTATTTCAGAAAAATCCATCAAAAATGGAAAGCTTTTTTCCTTGTTTGTATTTATATCAATAGAAAAAAGACGACACGAAATCTCGATTCTCAGGCTTCACGGAGAAGAAAACACTCTTTGTTGTAATGAAATTTATCTATTTGTGTTCAAATAGATAATTTTTTATCAAATGATGTGGCAGCGGAAACCTTAACTATATCCATATATTTTTTTTGTCATAAATATAATCAAATCGCAAATATGAAATTTTTCTGTTGCCCGAACTGAACCCGAGCGTAACTGCCAAGGAATTTTGTGAACAATTGTGAATTTTTATCACACTTCTGTAATTATCAATTTTATTACTAATTTTCATGGATTTTCTGGAATCATTTCATTACTAGGGAATTTTCATTAATTCTGGAATCATTTCATTAATTCTGGAATCATTTCATTAATTCTGGAATCATTTCATTAATTCTGGAATCATTTCATTAATTCTGGAATCATTTCATTAATTCTGGAATCATTTCATTAATTGGGAATTTTCATTAATTCTGGAATCATTTCATTAATTGGGAATTTTCATTAATTCTGGAATCATTTCATTAATTCTGGAATCATTTCATTAATTCTGGAATCATTTCATTAATTCTGGAATCATTTCATTAATTGGGAATTTTCATTAATTCTGGAATCATTTCATATTAATTGGGAATTTTCATTAATTCTGGAATCATTTCATTAATTGGGAATTTTCATTAATTCTGGAATCATTAATTTCATTAATTGGGAATTTTCATCAATTCTGGAATCATTAATTTCATTAATTGGGAATTTTCATCAATTCTGGAATCATTTCATTAATTGGGAATTTTCATCAATTCTGGAATCATTTCATTAATTGGGAATTTTCATCAATTCTGGAATCATTTCATTAATTGGGAATTTTCATCAATTCTGGAATCATTTCATTAATTGGGAATTTTCATCAATTCTGGAATCATTTCATTAATTGGGAATTTTCATCAATTCTGGAATCATTTCATTAATTGGGAATTTTCATCAATTCTGGAATCATTAATTTCATTAATTGGGAATTTTCATCAATTCTGGAATCATTTCATTAATTCTGGAATCATTTCATTAATTCTGGAATCACTAATTTCATTAATTGGGAATTTTCATCAATTCTGAAATCATTAATTTCATTAATAATTAATGAAATTGATTGAAATAATTATGAATTTTTATTTCTGGAATTTTCTTCCATCGATTCTGAGTTTACATACTTGCTGGAATTATTATTTTTTACTAGGTTTTAATTTCCAGGATTTCTAGATTCCCTTTTTCCTAAAATATCCATAATATCGTGGCATCCAAACATTTTTTTTTTTTTTTTGGGGCTCTGAAATCATTGAATCATCAATTTTCTCAGCGAGCCCCACGTTGGGTAAGGGCGGCCCTTTCTTGGATAAATCAATACCTGGAGAAAAAAACACGAAAATTATCTTCAATTTGCTTGTTTCGAAATCGAGCCAATTCTATAATTGAACTTTGAATACTACTGCCATCTAGTAGCTCACTATTGCATATTTAGTTTCGCATTTATATTTTCAACTCTAACGGCATCGTAATAATTGATAATTTTTTTGGGAGATTTGGAATTCGAAATTAAAAAGTAAACAGGGTTTGGATTTTTGAAAAATTTAATTGTAATTGTTGGAAACTTATCGCTCCATAGAAACAATCGGTATTTTGCCACAGAAGCTGAAATTAATACAACTACTACGTTCCGCCTACCTTGGTGGCCCTCTGAGAAGCCGTTGAAAAAGGCTTTGACCTCGAGCCCGGCATTTAAATTCTAAGTTCCGTGAAACTACACATCCCCCTAAAAATTAGAATAATGAAAATTCGGAGCCCTGACACCGTGAGGGACAGTCGCATTGTGATCTCACTCCGTATACAGCCGGAGATTTCAGATTTTTTTCTACCTACTCACCAGTAAGTATCCTAATGGCGAAAACAGTCGCATCCAAGGAAAAAAGCTCCCAAGACTCGAGCAGTATCCTTTCTGGTGATGGTGCTTCATCGATGATGAACAACACAACGGTCGAAACATCAAACGACATTCTCAACCTTCAACGGCTTCTACAATGGTCGCTGGACAACGAAGCTCTGAACCGGTCCGGAACTCCGTAGAGTTAGCCACTTCACCCTCAATGTCCAGATCCGAAATGTTCGCGCTCTTCCAGAAATTTTTTCCGGAAACTCACTTCACAGATCCTGATTTAGAATCTCCTGCTCAGAAGGAAAATCCTGAAATCAGCTATCTAAATAACTCTGTGGCCGTGGAGCCAGAAATTTCGACTTGTCCCGAGCTTTGTAATCCCCACTCTTGTAGCAACAATGTGAAAACCCAAAACAGTGAGCAGGGGTTCGCCTAAAATCCCCACCTAGGGGCCTAGCTCCTGGAAGTTCGGGGGTCATGCAAACATGTGACTGAGTGACCAAAAGAGATACAGGCGTAATAACATTGGTGGTGGGGGGGGGGGATGTCAAGCGTGGGGTTGTACAGGGAGGCTAAATCGAGGAATAGGTAATCAAGCTAATCAGACTGGAATATGAGAAGGGCAGCGAGAATTCGTGTGTCCCACAGGCGTCTGAACCATAAATGCGCCTCTGATTATTCAATTCATTTATTGATCATGATAAGAAAGATGGCGCCATTTTCGTCACCATACAATAGTCTATTTGTGACATCTGTATCAACTCTATTTCTAGAGCAACGATTCTTTCCTTTTGATTAATTAGTCTGATTATAGTCTAAAAGTAGATGGATATTCAGACGAGCGTAAACATGGCCGCTTGACATTTGTTTCTTTGGCAAAAACATAGATTTATAATTTTTTTTTACAACATCCCATGTCGAAAAATTTAAGATGTGTCTGATGAGAGATAATGGCTCGGCAGACGTCATATATATACATACACAAACGTAGAGTTCATTACCGCTTTGGTCCAAAATACAGTGTCGTAGGCGTTTTTGGATTCCAGCGTATCCGGAAATAGCCGAGCAGGTTTCGGAAAGAGAAACGCTCTCGACGTCCTAAAAATAAAACGCTCTTCAACGTCATTCGACCTTTGTCACCACACCTTGCGAATCTGAAATTAGGTGTTGTTGTCATTAAGAGGGGGGAAAGACAATGGGGCCTAACAGCCGGCATTTGACGCTTTTTTAACCCTTTAACCAGCAAAGCAGAAATCACTAAACCACATCAAAAGAAGAGCACCCTTACGGCAAGCTTGATATACGAATGTATGAAATCGGGATGATTACAGTTCTTGAAAGCAATTAGTATAAGGTGTTCAATTGGAATGTTGATAAGTTCTCGCGAGCGCGAAATCGGAAGCGAGCATCGAGCGGGTGCTTTAGGGAGCACCGTGATGCTCGCGAGCAGTGGGTTGAAGATGCCTGATCTATTGTCACCATCTGCAGGTGAATGTCGCAAGAAGCCATAGCGTTTATGCAAATTCAGTTAAATTTTTATTTTTTCGTTAAAAGCTAGCGCCCTCTAGGGGGGGCAAAGATTACGGTGGCCCGTTCTAGACACGGGCAAATCAATTTCGGGAAGAAGCGGATACCCGTGTCTGGTACGGGCAAATGTATACACCTTGTACTTATTATCGAAAATCAATATTACCAAACCATTGCCATGAGACCCCCCCCCCCCCATCACCGCCGTGCCAGGTGGGCCCTTCAAGATAGCAGGAATAGCATCAAATCGATGTGGATTGATTTCATCTTCGTAGTTGACTACTAGCGATTTTCTGCATCCATGCTCTCAACACACCAAACTGCAAACTTGGAGCTAAACTCGTGGGCAAAGCCTTTCAGTAGTGACAAATCAAAACGCCTTCGATTCCATGCAACTTTTCCAACGTTAATACCACGTTATTTAGGTTCTCAGTGGCCGCAAAGATTGGCACGAATTCTGTGAGGTCCTGCGGAAGTCATTAATCCTTTGAGCTTTCAGGGGGTGCACAGCCTCCGGCCCGCGAGCTAAATGCTGCCCACCAAGAGGTTTCATCCGGCCTACGAAAGTTTTTCCGGCATGGCCCAGGTTTTTGACCACCTGCTTATATCGCTTCATTGAGACGGCGGCGGGCCATGTTCTGGTTAGGAGGCGGCCCGCGAAAAATTTTCTGCTAGGAAATACAAATACAGTGCCACAACAGGCAAAATGCCCAACGAGGTGGCTGAGAAAAAGATGCCCATAACAAATATGGATGCCATTCTCAGTAGTGGACATCCTCAATAGAAGATGTGTTTATGCGATTTTCCCTCGTCCAGAGATAATTGAGACCGAGGCCAGAATAGTGCCAAA
Organism: Pholcus phalangioides; assembly: GCF_987345545.1. Taxonomy (NCBI): domain Eukaryota; kingdom Metazoa; phylum Arthropoda; class Arachnida; order Araneae; family Pholcidae; genus Pholcus; species Pholcus phalangioides. Next base: position 4,965,824 of record NW_028301637.1, read on the forward strand.
TAATTTTCAAATAGTGCCCTTTGAGAAAAATTCAAGTTCTTCAAAAATACTACAGGAACTCTAGCCTCAGTCTCACAGCACCCAAGTGGCTGGAAAGTATCAATACATACCAAGATAAATACCTAGGCTGACTATATTTCCTTCATTAAAAAAATGATAAATCAGGGTCTACATACAAGGCAACGATAAAAGCATTGTCGAAGGCGAGTGAAGTTGCCAATTATAGTCAAAACATTTGCCAAAGTCAGAAAAAAATTTCCCATTATAGAAAATGTAAAACGCAAGTTGCCAATTTTCAAAATTGAATTGCCAGATGCAATTAAAGATGCTAACTATTGCCGAGAATATTGTAAAAAGTAAATGAAGTTGCCAATTACAGCCAAAAAAATTGTCAGAAGTTTTCAAAGTTGCCAAACTATCGCTAGAAACGCTTTTGGAAAATCGTCAATGGCGACAGCGTCCACCAATGGATGGCGCTGTCCGCTTAAAAGGAAAAGAGTGCATGGCGCGATGGAGGAACTTGGCTTACGTTTTGTTACATATTCTATATAGAAACCTTGCTTTTTTGCCGCTCAAACTAGACTATAGTGGATACTCTTTGAAAGTAAAAAAATTTGTAAAAAAAATGACTATTTGAAAAATTCAAAAACTATTCAAGCAAAATTTTGAAATCCAAGGACATTCATGTTAATGTCCCCCCCCCCCCCCCATAGAATCCATTTAAATGTACTGCTTCAATTCAATGGTGTTTTATTTTCTGCCTTTGGTGTTTCTTTTTTTAGCAACTTTGCTTATTTTAAGTGACAATTGGCGATTTTCCCGTATTTTTATCGAAGAAATATGGTCAGCCCACATATATGTACAACTGATCATTTTCGTCACACCACGGCCATTTTTTTTTTTCAAGCACTTGAGAATCATTATTTTTTTTCAAGGACTTTTGAAGACTTGAAAATGAACTTTTTGTTTTTCAAGGACTGTACGAACCCTGTTAACGGTCACGCGGTCCGCTTGTATCGATACGTTTTTGTAGGTTCTGTAACGTTAAATGCGTAATGAATTTTTAATTGTTACAGAACCTTGAGCGGCAAAACGTGTCGAGTTCCTCTTTTCCTATTGCGGACACGCAGTACAAAGGCTAACTCCGCTCACTGACGGGGTGGAACATGTTCACGGAAAATGCCTGATATCTCGGCTCATCATTGCCGAAATAAGAGGGCGAAATATCTCGTCACTATTGCTAAGAGGGTTGAGAAGACCATCTTATTGGCGAAATGTTGGCACCTGCATTAAGCCAAAAACTAGTCTGAATCTCGAATACAATGAAAGTAAATGCCTGTTTCGTACTGTATGTAATAATTAATTTTTTCCGCCTAGGGACTAACTCCGAGGTTAGCGTTCGCAATAGCATCAGCTGCGCTGGGTTCGTCGTTTCAGCACGGATACAATACGGGAGTCGTCAACGCACCTGCCGAGGTAAGCACTGTTTTGGAACAATATTTTCAGTTGTCTGGTACAGTACCGTTTCTATCCTATCTGGAGAAGACGGCCTCTACCCCGTATAGCCGTATACAAGGGGCCGAAGGCTTATTTCCGGGTGGGGGGGGGGGCTGCTAAGCAGATCAAGAGAAAATTACTAGAACAGCAGAAGGACGGTAAAATTTGCAAACTCTGAAAACGGTAAAACCATAAATTCCCCCTCTGCCTAGAGAGCGACGCACTAAGACAGTGACTTACCAAACGAGTGACCTAGAGCAGTGGTTCTCAACCTTTTGGCAGAAAGCGGCCCAGTTGAGTTCTTTTCTTGTGAGTGGAAGGCCCGGTCATATAAAGCAAAATAAAACAATCACTAATGACCGGCATTTGAGAAACACTGACCTACAGTTTGCATGCATGTTAGTGACGAAGTCAGTCACCGACCAGAAGAGTGACACACAGAATTTGTAAGGACGTGTGACCAAAACAGTGAGAGACGGAGTTAGCAACCAGGTCAGTGAATGACCAAAAGTCACCAAGAGAGTGAGGCAACAGGTCAGTGTTGAGGTGAGATCGGTAGGAACCAGATGAGGAATGAGGAACCAGATCGGTAAGTGCCAAAAAAAGTGATCTAGAGCCCGTACAAGCATGTGAGTGACCTAAACAGTGACACGGGGAGCAAAGTACCAAGTCAGTGACTTCTTCCGGCCGACTCAGAAGTGGCATGGACCGGGGTTAGTGACCGGGGCAGTGATCTGGAGTGTGTGTGTGCAACCATGTGAGTGACCAAAAAAAGTGATCCAGAGTGCGAGGGACCAGGTTGGTGTGCATGGTCTGGAGCCGGGCCCCTAGGTTACTTTACCGCACACCAACTCCGGTCACATATCACCATATGGCAATTTCCAACCAGTGGAGTTGGGTGGGAAATGAAGATATCGGAACAGTCCTAGAGGCCAAGGTTTGTAGAATAGCCTAGAGGGAGGGGCATCTGATGTCCTCCCACTCCTTTCTATCTCCTGCCGCTGTCGTAATATCCATAATTTTTCACTTCACACTAAAAAGGCTTTTGCCATCTCAGCAGTATCTTTTAAAAAACGTCGAATTCCGTAAACAGGAAAGCATTGATGATAAAGTAAAAATAATCAAACGTATTGAAGATGGAGCCAATCAGGGCCGCAGCATACCTTCTCGGGGCTGCCATTTTCTTGGGGGCCCTGCAACAAGGAAAGAAATAATGAAAAAAAATGAGAAATTTTTTGTGAGAACCCCCGTTCCAATTTGGCTCAGTGCCAGGTACCAGCCTATTTACGGCCCTAGAGTCAGCATTACGCAAGGACGGGCGTAGCCAGAAATTTCGTTCGGGGGGGGGGGGGGAAAGAACCAAAATTATAGAATAGATTTTGCCATCTTTTTCCGGTCATTTTCTCACATTTCGGGGGGGGGCAGACCCCCAAGTCCCCCCCCCCCTCGCTACGCCCTTGCGCAAGGAATTTTCTTTATTGAGATCTAAGTTTCCAACATTTGGAAAAATCGCAACGTGATCATCCAGCATCTTCTAGAGACAGGCCTTGGCAGTCTGCTTGTGACGTCAGTAAGTAGTCCATTTTCCCTCAGAATATTCAGGGGAAAAAAAAATTCCCTGCTCGTGCCATCATTGTGAGGAAAAGAAATGATCGGGCTCAGAATTGGCGATTTGTATGCCCCACATCCAATCACTATGCGGTATTTGTGAGCCAATCATGGAGATTCTACGCCAAAAATAAGAAGAAACGGAATAAGATGCTGTGTTTCAAAATGTGGCAAACTTGCTAGGTAGTCCGAATGACGTTCATGGCAAACACTGCAGAGGCCTTCTATCTCTAGGAGGTGCTGGATCATCGAAAATAGAAAATGTATTCAAAATCAAAAATGTATTCAAAATCAAAAATAATAAATTTTTCATATAGAATGTAAAAATAAAAGTAATGCTACTTCAAAAATTTTCCTTTGTAATATTTCATTAATTGTCTATCTTAAGTGTTTAATAATTTATTAGTAAACTAGCTGATACCCGGCGACGTTGCCCGCCCCGTAAAAAATGTATAGCTTATTAATTACTTCTTAATCAAAAAAATTTCTGCATCAAGTAAGAAAAAATTACTTTTATTTTTAAATATTTTAATTAAAATCTTCAGGCAATCGCTTGTGGATACACAATACTTTTTCTTTTTCCATCTGGTGTGTAGATGTACAAATTTTTGCTATTACCAACACGCGAACAGGCGACGAAAAGGTGTCCGTGTGAAAAACAGGGCTCAAGTAAGTTGATACCTGCCACTGGCCTAACGACTGGCCTTGCGCTTTGTTGATTGTCATGGCAAAAGCTAAACGAATCGGGAACTGTAATCGCTTGAAAGTGAATGACATTTCTCCAGTGATAATTGGGGTACGTGGAATGAAGACGTCTTCTTTTGGCACATCCAGTTAGAATCGTTGCTTCGATGATGTAATTGTGCAATTTCTTCACGCAGAGTCTGTTGCTATTGCAGAGCATTGGTGTTTCCAAATTTCTCAAAATCATTATAGGTGCTCCGACTTTGAGGGTCAAGTTGTGTGGTGGCACACCCGGAATATCCAAAGAGTTCAGACATTCTGCAGGATACAGAACTGTCTGCGCTGTGTCTGTGACAGTGTCAACCGATTTGTAAGATGTGGAGTCTCCCGAAATAATTTTTAGGATTTTTCCGTTGATCTTGTTCACACTGCCATTTTTCGGTGCCAGAATCGCACTCTCACAAAGCCACTCATCGTTTCGGTGATTTTGTTGAATGTTTGGGAAAACGTGGTCTGCAAGTTCTTGAACTGAGTTTATATATATAATAACTGGCAAAATCCAGTTGGGAACGTTATCAGTCTAGTGCTTGGGTCTACGGGAATTCTTCCATTGCCAAGTTTGATCAACTGATGTGAAAATGATAGCAGTGCTGAGTCATTTTGCAGTTGAGCTCGCATGTTGGTGGATAATGATAATTTTTTAGCTTCATGCCAGAGTGTTGATGTCCTAACAAACTCGAGGCGACCACCGATAGACAGCACACCACCTTCACTTCCAACCCATCTCACTAATGGCAGTAAATTGCAATGTAGCGATATGGCCAGAGTTGGTGTTTGGTGAAGTAGAGTGCTGATGATTTGAGGCAAGCATTGAGTTCATCAGCTGGCGTTGAACATTTTTATTCCCAGTTTTATCGCCGTAGTTGTTGTTCTCTGTTGTTAGTGACGCCATATGTCCAGCTTCTGCAGCGAATATTATTCAAACTCCTTTTAAGCACTTTTTAAATTGAAACTATACCTCAACGATGGGTGGTTGATGAGATAAAGGCCACATTAGCACTTACAGGACACCCTGTATACATGCAAGCAAAAATATCTGGCGCTTCCAGGGTTTTTTTTTAATTACTGGGAGTATTGGAAAAGAGCCAAACCATTATAAAGGAATAAACTGTAATGATGGCAGTGTTAAAGATGTGACAAACCATTGTAAAGGCATATATTCACGTCTGAAACGCATTGTTGGGAACCACGGTAACCAAAGTAAACGTTCCGAAAGTGATTGTTGAGGCCCCCAAAACCATTGTTGCCCGACAGTTTTTCGCCCATTTCGGGCATTTGCCCAGCTCTGACGAACTTTTAAAGTAGCCTACGGCTCAATCCCGGACCTGTTTGGTATATATGCAAAATCTGGCGACGATCGGTCTAAAACTGTAGATTTGTATAAAGAGCATACATACATACATACATACATACATACTTTCACATTTATATATAAGACTAGCTGATACCCGGCGGCGTTGCCCGCCCCGTAAAAAATTTATATATGTATAGCTTACTTATTACTTCTTAAGCAAAAAAATTTCTGCATCAAGTAAGAGAAAATTACTTTTATATTTAAATATTTTAATTAAAATCTTCAGGCAATCGCTTGTAGATACACAATATTTTTTCTTTTTCCATCTGGTGTGTAGATGTACAAATTTTTGCTATTACCAACACGCGAACAGGCGACGAAAAGGTGTGAAAAACAGGGCTCAAGTAGGTTGATACCTGCCACTGCTAACGACTGGCCTTGCGCTTTGTTGATTGTCATGGGAAAAGCTAAACGAATCGGGAACTGTAATGGCTTGAAAGTGAATGGCATTTCTTCGGTGATGATTGGGATACGTGGAATGAAGACTTCTTTATACAATACAATACTGAAGACAATAGCTGATACCCGGCGACGTTGCCCGCCCCGTAAAAAAATTATATATGTATACCTTAATAATTATTTAACGACTGGCAGCTGGAGTTGAACATTTTTATTCTCAGTTTTGTCACCGTAGTTGTTGACGTCCCATGTCCAGCGAATATTATTCAAACGCGTTTTAAGCATTTTCTAAATTGAAACTATACCTATACTATGGGCGGTTGATGAGATAAAGGCCGCATTAGCACTTACAGGATACTCTGTATATAGGCTAGCAGAAATACCCGGCTCTCTTCCCGGGTTTTCTTGAATTACTGGGAGGATTGGAAAAGCGACAAACCGTTATAAAGGAATAAACTGTTATAATAACAGAATTAAAGGTGTGACAAACCATTGTAAAGACATATATTCACGTCTGAAACGCATTGTTGGGAACCACGGTAACCAAAGTAAACGTTCCGAAAGTGATTGTTGAGGCCCCCAAAACCATTGTTGCCCGACAGTTTTTCGCCCATTTCGGGCATTTGCCCAGCTCTGACGAACTTTTAAAGTAGCCTACGGCTCAATCCCGGTCCTGTTTGGTATATATGCAAAATCTGGCGACGATCGGTCTAAAACTGTAGATTTGTATAAAGAGCATACATACATACATACATACATACATACTTTCACATTTATATATAAAGATTGTGTGTTATATCGCAGTGAATGTTTCCGACAAAATCCACCATCAAATGCTAAGAAATATCAGTGTTTCAACAAAATTGGGATATAGTGAACCTTGGATTATAGTGAACTTTTTATTGGGTCCGCAGATGGTTCACTATAACGCGGTTTGACAGTGTATGTTGTGGGGAGGGCAAATTAGTGGCAGCAAAGTACGGTGAATACACGACCCGTATTTCACGGGCGAAACAATTATTTTCTCAATTGTATTTCTGGCTCTCAGAAGCTATCTATTCTGAGGATTAGGGGGGGGCACCCACCCTCCTCTGATTCATCATAGGAGGCCATCTATCGGTAGCAAATGTAATTATTTCGACTAAATTTTTCGTTCTTAAAGAAATTCCCACGACTTTCTGTGAAAGCATACAAGACATCAGCAGAAACACAATGAATTTTGCACAAATAGTCACTTTTTTGGCTTCATTTTTCCAGGTTTTTCCTTTGCAGTATGTTATATCCGAATCATTTTCTAGGTTTAGAGTGTTTTGGTATGTTATTATATACACAGTGTATGTAATAACAGGTAAAAATACACTGAAGCGAATGGGACAAAAAATAGGGGATTGCAAAATCGTATGTAATATCCAGGGTATGTTATAAGTGTACTCTACTGTAAGTGTGTTTGAGAGTGAAAAGACATATTTTTCGTTGCAAAAAGTCCAGCCCTGATACACGACTGCACTGCAGCAAAACAAACAGAACTTCTCCAGGACGATCTTAATCATCAATCAACTGGTCTCTCGAGAAATCTCGCACCAGACGTGACACTTCGTAGTGTTTCACCAACACTGGAATCATCTTCCGGGGGGGGGGGGGGGGAGGAGGAACGTGAACTGGTTTCTTGCTTACTTATTTATAAACACACACACAATGTCTTCCGCATGCAAATGAGTTGTTTGTTGCTCTCCTTTATCCTGATCCCGTTGACAGATAAAATAAGGGAAACAAAAAAAAAACCCGGAGAATCGATGACCTCAATACACGGACTCGAACCAACGACCTACTGACATTTTTCTTTGCTTTTCATCTCCGCGGCTTTTCTTATTGGCACGGATCCAGGTTTTTTTTGTTATATATTCCCTTTAAGAAACTGTATTTACTTCATCGGGAGGAGAAAGTATAATGTATTCATAGGGGAAAGTGATAAGCGCCACACACAATGCGTCCCGTTGGGGAGGGGGTGTTTTTTTCTTATGTGACCCGACTGGTCATTGATCCGGCAGTAAAGAACTGTTGATTTAGGTCAGACGTCTTAAACTTGTTGCTCGGGAGCACCGTAGTGCTCCCCCGAAGCAGAGGCGCATCTATAGCTTTGCCGCTCTTCTCCCAGTCTAGTCTAATTTTCATGACTACTTTCCTCCAATTCGCCACCCTGTGCTATAACCAGCTTGGCCTTCTGATTCTCCTGATTCCCGCAAGTATGCCGTGTCTCCAAGTCACTCGTTTGGTCACTCCTATGCTCGCACACTTTCTAAATCACACTATTTCAGTAATTCACATACTTGCACATTCTCTAGGTCACTCTTTTGTCGCTCACTGACATGGTTCCTTGCTTTATAGGTCACTCTTTTGATCATTTACTCGTTTACACGTGCTCTAGGTCATTCTTTTAGTCATTCATATGCTTGCAAACACTTTGGTCACTCACTGACCCTGGTTCCTTATTCTGTAGATCACTCTTTTGTATTTCAACCAAATCCTTCACATGCTTGCACGCGCCCTAGGTAACTCGTTCTGTAGGTCACTCTTTTGGTCATTCACATGCTTGCAGCGCTCCAGGTCCTTCTTTTGCTCATTCACGTGATTGAAAACTTCATTGGTCACTCACTGACCTAGTCCCTTATTGTTTTGCAAAGGCGAATTTATTTAGGGTTTTACAAATTTTGACGCTCTTCTCCCGTTCTACTAATTTTCTTGGCTACACATTCCCTAAAATTTGCCGCTCCTCTGAACTTTCCGCCCTGGGCTATAGTCGCCCCCCCCGTAAATACGTTGCTGTCTCGAAGCACCAAGAGCGCTCAATGCTCATGCCTGATTTCGTGCTCGCGAATACTTGATCAAATTTTTCACTTGATCTTCAATTAAACACCCTTAAAAAATTGCATTCAAGGATAAAAGGTAAGTGCAGATTTCAGACATACGTATGTCATGGCCGCAAGGGTGCTTTTCGTTTGATAAGGGATATGGGCAGTGCTCATGACTAGATAGAGGCTGAAGACTATCGATTTAGGTCAAGAGTGCTCAATCAACCTTTTGGGGTGTGCTGGCCACTTCATTGATTTAGAAACGCGTCGGGGAGCCACTTGATTTATCTGGAAGTGTGCCTCGAACCACTCAAGTCTTCTGCAAATGTGCGGTGATCCGCTTGAGCTATCTGGAAATGTGTTGCGGGCAATCTAAATGATCTGGAAATTTGACAAGAGCCACTTGAGCGATCTATAAAAATGTGACGGGCCGCGGATCACTCAGATGATCAGGAAATTTGTTGCCAAGAGCCATTTGAGTGATCTATAAAAAAATGCGTTTGAGTCATCTAGAAAAGTGTCGCGGGTCACTCAGGTGATCTTAAAGTGTGTCGAAGGAAATTATAGTGGTCAGGAAATGTGTCAATGACCATTTAAATGATCACCAAAAATGCAATGGGGCGCTTAAGTGAACTAGTAATGTGTTATTTTACTTATGAACAATAGTTTCAGCTATTGTGACAAGCGTGTTGCCACTTGTACAGAGCGGCATCTTAACAAAAAGTGGGGGAGAGCGGGGATGCAACGTGTCCCGTACTGCACAGAGTGAAATGAGAGCTTGCGAACACTGAGCTCCTACGAATTAAGAATTTGTATTAATACATAGGGTGACCATACATCCCGTATTTCCCGGGAGAGTCCCGGTTTTTTTCGCTGTGCCGACTTTTTTCACGTATTTTCAACGAACCTAACGACTTTTTATTCTTCAGATCAACGATCAAAATTATCTTTCGAACGCAGAAATTGCATTACGACATTTACGATTACAAACAAGAATATTCATCTCTCACATTTGTCTTTCATTTTGTTTCATTACAATTTGAAGTGGCGCTTCATTCCCACGATTGGCGACTTTTCTGTGACTTTAAACATGAGTTGGCAACTTTGCTTACTTTTGTCCCGTATTTCGAATTCCAGTTTTCCCCGAGCAAATATGGGCAGCCTATTATATATATGCAGCATTTTAAATAAATGTCCCGGGGCTTCGAGTAAGTACGCGACGGACCTGTTACTGTATATATGGATTCCTATTTTTTTTTAATATTCGTAGCACTTTCGAGAAATGAAACTAGAAAACTGGATATAAGTATCATGAAATATACCCAAAGCTGCTTTAAAGTTAATGAACTCTTAATGCAGTTTTACTTGCCACTTCGTCAGCACCGGCACCTCCTAAAACGTTGTGACGCACTGAATGGGGGGGGGGGGGAATCGTGTGATTTTCAAAATCTGCATGTTGTAGATCAGTATGGCTGCTACAAAAAGTTTGAGAAATTCCTTCAAGGTTGAAGTAAAATTGTTTACAGTACTCTCATTTTTATCAAGGCATTGCTCAAAAAGGGAGGTTACCACTGAGTAGTTTTGAAAATTTGTAGGTTCTTGCGGCTTTCTTTGAAAACTCTCACAGCATCTGTTAGAACAGAGATCTTCAAACTTTTTTTCAGTCGCGGGCACTGCCTGTACTCGTCATCAAAAAAAGAGCACCCTTACGGCAAGTTTGACATGCAAATGCATACAATATAGCTGATTTTAGTCCTTGAATGGAATTATTAGGTGTTTGATTGGAACGTTGATCAAGTGCTCGCAAGCACGAAATCATACAAGCACCTGGGTGTTTCAGGGAGCACCGCGGTGGTCATGAGCAACGGGTTGAAGATGCCTGCATTAGAGCATGCATATTCACCCCATGGCCCACAGGCTAATTGTGGTCCTCAGTATCAGCTGGTGTCGCTGACACCGAGGGACCTAAAACCTAATTTTGTAAAAATGAACTAAGCGACATATCACATACAGACCACTTAAGTGAACAGCGGTGAGGTTCCACATCACTTGATTGTCACGTGGCACATTCCCAGATTGTTGAAGTGACTCCTGGCATGTATCCAGATCACTTAAGTGACCTGTGGCATATTTACAGATCACCGCAACACAGTTCTTGAGCACTTAAGTGACTTGGGGCACAGTTTCATATCACCCAAGTGTCCTGTGACTCATTTTGTAAACCTCTTGAGTGGCCCGCGGCACATTTTCAGATAACTTGAGTAAAACGCTTAATAGTTTTGGATCATTCAAGTGGCCTGCAGCACAAATACATAACACTTAAGTGTCCCATGGCACATTCTAATTACTCAAGTGACTCGCTGCAGAGTTCCAGATCATTCAAATGGCCCGCAGCACATTCACAGATAACTTAATTAACCTGTGGTGCTGTTCCAGATTACTTAAGTGACCCATGACACGTTTTCAAATCGATGAAGTAGCCCGCACTTTCCAAAAGGTTGAACACCCTTGCTTTAGAGACAGGTTTTCGTGTAAAGTTGATTCTATGAATGTGCGTGAATTTACCTTATGGATTAAGACTTTTTTTCCATTCGCAGCTTGTGAAAGCCTTCATCAATGAAACATACACAGAGAGGTATGATATACAACCCGGCCATGAACTCGTCACCCTCATATTCTCGATACTGGTGTCAGTCTTCTGCCTGGGTGGCATGGCTGGTGCACTCGGCACCGCATACATTGCAGAACGTTTCGGCAGGAAAGGGGGACTCATCTTGAACAATGTGATCGTGGTTGCTGCCACTGCCTTGTTTGCCTTTTGCAAGCTTGCCAGATCATATGAAATGATCATTGTAGGAAGGTTCCTTATCGGCTTGAATTGCGGTGAGTAAAACGCATATTGTTTTTCAGGATTTTTTTTATATTAATTAGTATTGGGTCTTCAAACAACTAATTATCTTATTTTTCTAGGTCTAAACGCTGGACTTGGGCCCATGTATTTGACAGAGATATCTCCAGTTAATTTACGAGGAGCTGTCGGCACAATTTATCAGCTGGTAATAGCTTTTTCCATCCTGGTGTCTCAAATCCTGGGCATGCCAGCACTTCTAGGCACTGAAGAAAGATGGCCATATTTATTTGGTATGTACTATCATCAAGCTTTATGGAAGTATTAAATTACGTTATACTTTAGTGTGCTTAACGAAAAATATGTAAAATTCCTCAGGTTTCACGATCTGTCCAACGATATTTATGCTTTCGACGATGCCTTTGTGTCCAGAATCGCCGAAATATATACTCATCAATAAAGGGAGAGAAGTTGCTGCTCAAAAAGGTGACACATATATTGCACTTGAATAATTTTAATGCGCACCAAGTCAATATTTAATCTATCTGGACATTGAAATATATTTGTCTCTTTACCCAGCATTGACTTGGTTGAGAGGAACAGTTGAGGTACACGACGAAATGGACGAGATGAGAGCGGAGTATCAAGCCATGAAATTGGTACCTAAGGTGAGATGTTATTTGAATTCGAAGAAATCAGGGATGGGACGTTGGAAGTGTTCTAGACATATAGGTGCTCACCTTGAAATTTATGCAGGAGATATTAATTTTTTAAATCAAATTCTGGGGGAGTGCTTGGAAACCCGTTTGATGAAATTTGTGGGCATTTCCAACTCCAACACCACTGGAAGAAATTGAATTTGAGTAATAGTGATTCTTTGAACACCAAGTGGAAACACAAATACAACAGATTCGGAAAACTGGCTGAATGAAGAGATATCGGTGTTTCAGGGAAGGAAAATTCATCTCTGCTCTAACAGGGACATAAACCCGTCTCTTATTTCCCAGACGAGTGCTCTACAAACTAAGCTATGAAGATAGGTAGAATTCTCTTTCCTTGGAGCGCAGTATGTATATACTAGTATCATTGATTATATTACGATTTCCGATTTTACTTGTGACATCAACCGTCATCTTTGTCATACTCAGGAATTTTGTGGAACAGTGCAAAAATTTTTTATGCGCCCTTCCAGAGAATTTTATGCAGTCGCTTCCCCAACTTATAAAGTTTTCGACTTGCGAACATAAATCTTGAAAGGGAAAAAATTGTTCAGGAAATAGAACTCATTTTTTCATTATTTCAGGAACATGTTGATAGTTGAGATCATAATCAGTAGAGCTTGGCAGTTTAGGCACTAAAAATGGTCGAAATAGGCGCTAAAAAAGTCATTCATAATTTATGGAAGGAAAGAAATATAACTGAAAACTAAGATATATATATATATATATAATAAGTGTCCAAAAACTAGCTGAAAAATTGGTTGCATTTAATCCGTCTACTGTTTTAGAGTTTATACAGTCAAATCCTGTTTTAATGAATATCGTTATAGCGAAAATCTCGTTTTTAACTAACACCCCAGATAAGTTTTCATAGAAACAATGCAAAAACCTGGAATTATTTTATAATGAAAGTTTTTTATAACGAAGTGATTTCTCTGGTCTCTTAGAGTCATTATAATGGGATTCGACTGTAATAACTATTAATAAATATTATTACCAGAGTTAAATTGATTTAAAGCCAAAAATAAAGTATTTGAGGTCCCTCAAGTCCACCATTAACAGACGCAGAGCCAGAAGAGAAATGGGTCTAAGATTTTCTGGAGGAGAAAGGTAATTTTAGAAAAATACAAAGCAATTAATAATACCCGATAATGATGCCACTCTCCGCTATCCATACGAAGGTTTTAACAGCTGGCTGATAATATTCACATTAGCCAGCTGTTAAAAAATCTTTGTATGGATAGCGAAGAGTGACATCATCCTCGGATAAGTCGCCATCTGGTGGTAGTGTCAGGAATCGTGAGCTTTGGCCTGAGTTAGGTCCGATCGTCCATGTACGGTCCTGTTCAGCGCACACGAGTTGAAAGGAAAGATTGAGATATTCATTGCTTTTGTAGTCCAGTGGTCTAGGGCGTTCGCCCGGAAAGTGAAAGGACGTGGGTTCAATTTCACGCAAGGGCAGTTGAATTTTCTTTTTCCGGAATATATCTTCGCATCAGCTAGCTGTTAAAAACCTTCAGATCAATATGTTTATGATAATCAAGTATAATTAATTTAAACTTTTTCACATGAGAGATTGTCAAAGATATTTCCAAATTTAACCCACCCAGTGTTTTCTAGATATTCTATACATGTAGTTTTTACTTTGTGTGTAAATATGTAGCGAAATTTTCTAAATAAATTCTCAACAGGTGACGCTGAAGGAATTATTGGTCAATCCAATTTTGCGAATGCCTCTGATCATCGCAGTGGTTATGATGCTCTCGCAACAACTATCCGGGATCAATGCAGTAAGTGGCGATTTTCATTGGGAAATTTTGAATATCAAGGAATTACTTGATTACCACAGGGATCAATTTATATCTTCAATGCAATTACCTGTGCATTTTAATGACTCTAATCTTGTCATAATGATCACAATGATTTTTGTTTCAAACAGGCAATCTTCTATTCAATGGACATCTTCAAGACAGCTGGTCTGGAGGACAGTATGGCGATGTATGGGACATTAGGTATTGGTGTGACGAATGTTCTCATGACTTTGATTTCCATGTTGCTGGTGGAGAAAGCGGGAAGGAGAACTCTTCATATGATTGGGCTGGCTGGCATGATGGTTGCTACTATAGGATTAACAATTTGTATTTCATTAACGGTAGGTTAAAAATTTATTTACGGTGTTAATTTACTTGAAAGAATTTTATATACAGTAAAGCTTGTGTCTGGAAAATTCAGACAGCAGTTCACCTTTAGGAAAATTCACTAACCTCGGTTCAACATGAGTGAATGAATGATCGAGTGAGCAAGTGAACGACTTAGTCAATGAATGAGAGTGTGAGTATGTGAATGAGCGAAACCGCCCTGTCACTAAAGCTAACATGCTATCCCTCACTCACCAGGTCACTTAGTCAATAACTACATAGCTCATTTATCACTCGCTCACAGGATTGCTTGCTTTGTCACTCGGCTAGACCACTCATATCACTCACCCCCAGATCATTCAATTTATCATTCGGAAACAAGGTCACTCATTCTATCAACTCACTAAGCTGCTCACTCTGTTACACACTGTCACCTGGTTGCTCACTATGCCATTTGCTCACTCACCAAAACTAACCACTCTTTCACTAACTACTGTAACAATTACTGACTCATGTCGAAGTGTTATTGGGTTTGGGTCATAATCTCGACAGACGAAATACCGACAGGGTCAAAATCCAGACAGGGTTGAATTTAAAATTTGAATTTCGTCGTTTAAGCCGCACTTTGTGATTTCTGTCAGGATTTGCATTTCCCACGGCTTTGAGGATTATTCTTATCTGCACCCCAATGCCCCTCGCCGCGAGAAATGCAAATCACGACAGAAATCGTGAAGTGCTGCTTATATTACGAAATTGAATTTTTTAATTTGACAGTGTCTGGATTTTGTCTGTCGGGATTATGACCCAGACCCAGTGTTATCAGTGAAGTGTTTGGTGAATTTCCATAGCAGTGAATTTTCCATAAACCGTAAAACCTGGCTAACATTGGGTGAAGTGACCTTCCGCAAAAACAAATTCATCGAAATGATATACAGCAAAATCACCCACACCCTAAGAAATACAAAATCGTTAGACCATTGCTATGATTAAGTTGATGCCAATTTTTTTTTTAGCAAATGTAAACAAGTCAGTTGTAATGTGTGCTGTAGAGCAGCGGTTCTCAACCGATTCTCTGTGGCAGCTCGAGGAAAATTTAAAAAAACCAGTAAATTTGAAAAAAAAAAAATTATAAATATTTTTGAATAATATATATACGTCAGTAACTTTGATGAATAAATAGAAAATAGGCCTACAGGGCTCTGCCATAGAAATTATATACCAGAAAGGGCTCTGTGGGTCAAAAAAGGTTGAGAATCACCGCTGTAGAGGATATCAGAACAGATCAATATCTGGGGGGAACGAATGCCAAAATCGTAACATCTAATCAGCTCACACAAGCAGCTCCCCTGAAGCTTGGAGACTGTGGGCATCACCCTAGCGTAGTTATGTTTCTATTTTCTGTGATGTTCTGTTCATTAATGTTTCTACAAAAATGGTACGAGCTATTATATAAATCTTTTTTTTATTTTGCAGCCACAAGTGCCATGGTTGTCATATTTGAGCATATTTAGCTTGATTGGATTTGTAGTTATGTTTTCAACTGGACCAGGTAAGATCCATCGCATTATCCAATTTTTTTAAACTTTCTTGAGAGCTATGAGTAACAAGTTCGTTTATATTTTTTAAATTTGCGATCAGTTTGTATTCAATTATGACATTGGTAATGACTGGAGCCAAAATTTCAGGCAGAATGCCAATAAATGTCTATTTTTCGACTTAATTTGCAAAAAATCCTTTTTTTAATTTTTCCTGCCATAAATGCCTATTATTTTAAGTTTGTTCGTGAATTTCAGAGCCCATATTATTGGATATTTTGAGCATGGAGAACTTCAAAAGACATGATCTTTTTTTGAGAGGGCTCTAGTCCTTGGGCCTATATTGTATTAGAGAACCCATTTTTTATTTTTTTACAACACAAATTCACTGTAAACAACCATGGCAAGTTATTTTAGGTATTTAGCATTCAATTCAATTGACCAGAGACTCCTTCAGGGTTGTGTGAGAGTTACGGCTACAACAGGCACTGCCCTTGAAGTCCACATACGTGGCAATATGAATTTTTTTATAACAATAAAACATGGTAGTGTTTCAACTATAAAAATTCTAATGAATTTTCCAAATAATGCAACACATAAATCAGAATTATCTGTAACGCGAAGGAGCCCCACAATCATTTCCTCTACAGGCTCAGTATCTGGTAGTGCTTGTCTCTTGAACTGACCTAATCCTGAGATCAGAGTCATCTCAAGAGCACATCGTACCTCCCGCTGTGGGTCAGGTGATTTTTCACAGGCTCTACCTGGCAAATTCTCAAATTTTAACCAGATCTCGTTTTCGTGGGGCTCTCTCTTGAGGCCCTGTGCTCTACCCGAGTGAGCCCATGCATTAAAGCAACACTACCTGAGGGACCACAAATTCTTCATTTTTGGTATAAATAAAATAAATTTAATTTTGAAAATATGCGGTTATTGTAAGCTATAATTGAAACAGTAAACGGAGTAAGTGCAATCAATTTTTTGCCAGTTTTCAGACACTTTATGTCTAGGCTGTTAGCTATCTTTCCTTTCTTCCATTTATTATAAATGTTTCTTTTAGTGCCTATTCTAAGTATTTTTAGTGCCTTTTCTCTGCCTATTTTGACCATAGCTCCCAGGCTCTGGTAATGACACAATCTGTGATGTATTTTCAGTAGAAATCAATATTAAATATGTATTTTTTCATCTCTTAGGGTCAATTCCATGGTTCCTGGTAACAGAACTTTTTGGACAAGGGCCTCGACCAATAGCTACCAGTATTGCAGTGTCTTTGAACTGGGCGGCTAACTTTGTTGTGGGACTTGTGTTTTTGCCAATTTCTGTAAGTGGAAAATTTGCTATGGCAGATCATTCATTTGAATGACAATTGTCATGATGGCAATTGTGTTAATGCTTACATTTTGTTAACCTCTACCTGTACAAGGGTGATCTATTTTGGCCTAGAATATATGGAAGAAGTATGTGTACTTATTTTTTTTACTTTGGAAAGTAAAAAAAAAAATACATACAGCAGGGATACATAACCTGCGGCCTGTCAAGAGGTTCCATCAAGCCTGCGAACATTCTGACAGAGTAGTATCAATACACACAACACGATAAATGCATAGGTTGGCGATATTTTCATTTGATTATTTTTGTCACACAGCAGTCATTTTCTGCATACAAGGGCTAATTAGACTAGGCTCTACAATTTATTGTCATTTCCGAATGGCAGCTTTTTTTTTTTTTACTCATCGAGAGGGGCTATATTTTCTTCATAAAAGTATGGGTAATTGTAATCTGAATAGATTAGCACCAATTATTGCCAGATGCAAGTAAAATTGCCAAAAATATTGTCAAAGGCAAGTAAAGTTGCAAATTAAAGCCAAAAAATATAAATTACACCATTGACTAAGTCTTGAAAATAATCATAATTCTTGATCTCAAAAATTCAATTAAGCCTCGTTGAAAATAAAGGGGAAAACAGGACATTTTATAAAAAAGTTGGGACGACCAAAATTATGAAAATGTCTCAAAGTACAAGTTTCAGGCCAGCAAGTGAAAATATAGTGCACTCCTGAAGTACAGGGTGATTCTAGATTAATTGTTCAAATTCGGAGGGGAGGTAAGGAATAAAGTTAGTATATTAGTTCATTATAATAATATAGCAAAACACTATTTCATAAAGAAAGTATGGTAGCAAATGTGTACACATGATGTAGTAGAGGGCACCAGGGTTCACACTGCTAATTGCCATGGTGCCAAGTCGAGACAAAATATTTCATTTCACGAATAGATAAGATTAAATTTGCCAAATCGCGAGTGTCCATTCAGCCTCTTGATGGTCAAATCAGCCAATTTGCAAATGGGAATTCCAAAATCAACTGCCTTAAATGGCAGTTGATTTTGGAATTCCCATTTTATGACGCATCAATTTGGCTACAACTTTTCTAACTGATTAGTCGAATTGCTATAATTGATAAAAAGTTGGGGGGGGGGGGACCCTTGAGGGCGCTGTGTGTTCACAACTTCTGTTTGTGTGCAGGATGTTATTCTATAAAGTGACTTCACAGAAATCCTGATGGTGCTCCACATTGCATTAATGCTGCGCAGGATTACTTGAAAAGAAAATATGGAACTAAATGGATTGGGCAACATAGACCAATCACCTGTGGCCAGCACGGTCACCAATAGATTTTTTTTTGCATAGTGGGCCATAAAAAAACCTTGCATATGAGACTTTTGTTGACAGTGACATGCACCTTGTAGAATGAATATCAGTTGCCACCAGCAATGTTTGTGAAATGCAGGGCATTTGCTAGAATGCTCGCCAGTCGTGATAACTCTAAAGCCAGGTTTTCCTTGGAGTAGAACATTTATACCATGTGCAGCGTGAAAACGCTGATTGGTTAAAAACCTGAAATTCAGGTTTTTTGGCCAATCAGCATTTTTACGCTGTGCGCGCTATAGAAACCTGCTCCTAGGAAAACCTGGCTTGATGTAGAAATGAATGTTATTTGACCTAACACTTGTTTGTGCTGCATCCTTGCTTTCATCTTATGGGCATATTTTACCCTACTACATGAAATTTGCTACCATAATTTCCTATGTAAAATTGTTTTCCTTGCTATTCTCTCTACCTTCTTGAAATCCCCAAAGCAGAATGTGCCAAAATCTGTGACATACGTCGCAGAACAATTAGTGCTACTGCAGATCAATTTGGAAGAATTTTAAGAAAAAGTACAGAAAAGCACTATTACATGTATGAGGATTTTTACTGCAGAACATTTCCAGTCAGCTGAGGGCTCGTCGCAGAACAGTGCTAAACATTCTGCACTGGGGCTTGAAATGACCCCATATGTTGGGAAAGGGTGGCTCAAAGGAAAAGAAAATCTGCTCCGCTAATCTTTCCTTTCCCTCTGTTTCCTAAAATGTTAGCGAAGATGCATCCCTGGTACTTCAACTATATCTCGTCCAAAATGTTGTAAAAAGCCTGTACTTAAATGGGTTAACTGAAGAATTCATTTGAAAATCCTTCATGTTGTTGCAACTGAAAACATAACATAGACATTGAATATTTGTAGGATGTGCTGAACCAGTATACGTTCCTGATATTCACAGCTGTTCTAGCAGTGTTCCTTGTTTATACGTACTTCAAGGTTCCGGAGACTCGGAACAAGACTGTTGAAGATATAGCTACATACTTCAGAAAGAAGGTCTATGGCAACTGAATACTCAAGAACACTGTTTAATTTCGCATTGTTTTTTCATATTTACAGCAATAGGACTGCCGCAACATTTTCAATGCTGTAATATTACATAATCATTTCCTTGAATGGACATTTTTGGAAGAAAGTGTTTTAAATGTATATTAGCCGAAGCACGTGTTTGAATATTTTGTGATATTAAAAAAAAAAAAAAACGAACATTGCTATTCTTCCAAGTTTATATTGCGGATGTTGTGCTATGGTGAACTCACTGAAATACACTTTGTATGTATTATATGGTTTTTTCATATTTGAAACTCTTTATATTGGTTCATTAAATGTTTCATAATTACTATTTGATGTTGGTTTCCATTTCTTTTTTGTGCTTGTACATAGAGCTGGATTTACAGTTTTACCGCCTGCAGACTACACAAATTTTTGGAAGAGTAGATCAACTTCATCCAAGAATATTAAAAAGTCACCAACGAATAAGGCTCATACACAAAAAATCCTAATGCATCTTGACACACAGTGGGTGTCGTCTTCAGAGGAAAAAATGATCACTAATCATGCTGACCAAGACCTCTATATCGATATTACTCTTTAGACCCGATGTACTTTTCATAGAGTTAATATATTCCATCTATAATGTGGTGTGTGTGACAATTCTATAACAATGTTTTTCAGGTCCCTTGAGTATATTGTTATGTAGGTGTTTCACTAAATAAATCACATTTCATTTTTGTTTAATACGTGTTGATACTATTTGAAGCTGTTCAGCAGCCATCAAGAATCAACTTTAAACTATAGCTGCCAATTTGTCTCAGTCTATAAAAGCACAAACGCATGTGAAACATTGAATGAACAATTTAAATATCACAAATTTATCAAAATTTAAGTTTTATATTACAATCAGCATTTATACAAGAATAAAATATATAAACAAAAAATGTTACAAGATGTCTCCAAACAACCTAGGCACTGCTTTGACAAATGTCAATCAATCGTCACTTTCATTATCATCGATGGCAGGAAGCTTTCTCTTTCGTTTCTGCTCTCTGGCCATGACGGAATCCATTTTACCATAAAAATCATCCATATAAGATGCCTGCAAAACAGATTTATTATAAAATGAAATTTATATAAGCTAGCTTTTCATTTAAATATAACATTTGGCCAAACTTGCTTAAGGTGTACACCAGAGGTTATCAACCTTTTTCTAGTCGCGAACACTGCCTAAGAGCGATCTTATGACGAGTTTGATATACAAAAATGCATGATTTCAATCCTTTAATGCAATTTGTACAAGGCGTTTGTACTTGAATGTTGATCAAGTGCTAATGAGCACGAAATCAAACACAAGCATCAATCACTCTAGGTGCTTCAGAGAGCAGTGTTGAAAATGCCTGGTGTACACGATAAATATGACCATTTCTAACACTGTCTTTGGTTCTTTATCAATTGAATTAGAAATTTCACAAGTGCTCAATTCATAATAAAAAGTAAAATTTTTGGGCTTTATAATTAGGAAAATTTATTTGTGGGACCTCTTTTCTCCACAGAAAATAAGTACCGTATATACAGGGTGTCCTTTAAGTGCCACTGCAGCCTTTATCTCATCAACCATCTGTCGTACAGGCATTTTTAATTTAAAAAATGCTTAAAAGGCATTCAAAAGTTGCCCTGTACCAGTTTTGAGAGCAAAGATTGTGTGTGTAATAAAATAAATAAAATCTAAATTTTTATATGGCCCTCCCCTGTGCTCTAACTTCCTATTAAAAAAGTTGTTGCCTTATCTCTCCTGAGGAAAACAAAAAAACTTCCAAATGCAATATTTCTTGAGATATTCAAAAATCGGAGAAAAGTTGGGAGAGTTGTCCATAAGTTATGAGAGAACAGCTAAAACTAATCGCTAATTTTTAAATTCAAATATCTTAGTGAATATTGTACACTTAACAACAGGAAAAAATTCCATGTTTCTCTCAGGGCAACAACTTTCTAATCGGTGAAATTAGAATAAAGACTTTCCGCAGTCAGCTCTTAGACATTTCAATTGGAACACAGTGCTATAGGTGATAAGGACATTAATAACTTTGATCTACATCTGAAACAATAAATAGTAGCCAAAGTAAAGTTTGAACTTACAAGGGTTTCTGTTTTCCTCACAAGTAATTTCACATCATCTGCAGTTATCTTCGAGCGTTTTGCATGCCTGCAGGAAAATTTTAAAAAGATATTAGAATATCATAGATTCGCAAACAACTTGATGATGCATAATACAGTAAAACCTCAACAATGAGTACTAACTAAAAATGTGGCTGCTATTGGGAGGTGGCAGTTATATTTCTGAAAAAAAAAACTAAAATTTGTGATCCACACATACAGTATGTGGAATGACAATCCATTCTGTAACTGATTATGACAGTTATATGTCCTGAGGATTCACGTTCAAACCCAGTTGAGGGCATAATGGTGATCGGCTCAGGTTGGTTTTCTACAGTTCCCAGTTTTGAGGTGCAAATGCGAGCTGGTCTTCCATTTAAAAAAGTCTCTCCGCAGAGAGGAGGCAGACCTACAAAACATAACATTCAAACATTTCCATCTTTACTTCAAAATGTGGAAGACAGATGGTTGTGTGAAAACAAAACAAGTGCAACTCGACAACATGAGTAGATTAGGGCTACACATACGCTCAGAACACACATTTTGGCATGTGCCGATTTGTTAGAAATTCCGTACAGGAATATGTATAAGGTGCATGCACAGTTAAGTAGTAGTAGCAGTTAGCATAAAAAGAATTTTGGAACTCAGTTGCAACGCCATTGAGAATTATATACAATAATAAAATTAAAAGAAAATTATACTCGAAAATAGTATAATAGTGAATTACTTGGCGAATAGCTCCAAGTCTTGAGCATATATTCCAACCTGCCGATAAACCAGCTCTGCTACAGAAGCGATGAACTGCTTCTGGTATGTGATATTGTACTTCTTTCCCGCTTGTTCACACATCTTACCAACTGAATAATAGATGCTCATCTTAAGTTCCTAACGGGGAAAAACTAACATAAATATCTCATAGTATACTTCATGTTTAATATCTTGAGAGTAATTATTTTCTTATGCAATACGATAACATAAGGCGGGGTTCATACTGGACCGATACAACAACACTGTGATCCATGATATTGAAACGGATCGGTTAAAACCAACTTCAGCAGTGGTGATCGGCTGAAGTTGGTTTCCTGCGGTTCCCAACTTTGAGGCGAAATGCAAGTTGATCTCCCCGTTAAAAAGTCTTGCCGCAGAGAGCGACAGGCCTGCAACATTACGATTGTTCATTCATTACACTTCACTAATTATGTGAGTTGAGAAAAACTCATAGTTTAAAATATTGATTGCAGATGGCAGCACTACACATAACAAGCATTACACAGAAACAAAGTTCACGGAAGGTTCACTATACATACACACACATTCCAACATGTACCAATTCGTTAGAAGTTCCGCAGAGGAATATGGACGAGGTGCATGGCTGGTTTAGTAGTAGTAGTAATGGTTAAAAAAACCTGAGATTCAGAAATAAATTTCTCTATTTCCATTCCCCCCGATTTCTGAACTCCCCATCGACCACCGTAAATTCTAGGACCCCCAGGGATCGGTAATTTCTTTACTTTTGTTCTTAATATACATGAAAACCCTATCTCTGCTTCCACCGACTGCTTTAAATCTAGTTTTTTTCCACATACTATAGATAACTGGAACTATGCCCATTATATATTCACAAAAAATGTAAAACATTAATTTTACTTGCCCGATTTCCATCAAATCTTACTGAAATTTCTATTTTTTACTGAAATAAAGGATTGAGATAACAAAAAATTATACGATAAATATATTCACTTTACATATTTGTCGAAGATGTGTGTGCTTTTTCCTTTTTTGGTGAATTACATTTTAATCAATTGCGAGTTGCAGATCTATATTTCCAGCCATCAGCGATTTTTGCAGCTATTCTGACAACAGTTGGCCAGTTCACCGAACTCTGACAATTTTTTTGGCTATAATAAATAATTTTACTTCGCTTTGGAAATTTCTCTTTTGCTATAACTCATAGAGAGACACAAGGAATACGAATTACCATTGTGTATGGCCTTCATTGATTTTGAGAAAGCGTTTGACTCTGTCTTCACATCTGCTGTTGTTGAAGCTCTAGATATAATTGGGGTAGAGAAGACGCATAAATATCATCAAGAAAATATATGACAAAGTAATTGCAACGATTCGTTTGGATAAAGGAAAAGCAAAAATTAAACTCGGGAAAGGAGTCAGACAGGGTGATACTATCTCACCAAAGCTCTTTGCTGCTGTTTTAGAAGAAGTATTCAGGAAACTGGATTGGGACGAGAAAGGAATCAAAATAAATGGAGAATTTCTTAACCATTTGCATTTTGCCGACGAAATTGTTGTTATCAGCAGTAATTCGGACAAACTAGAAGAAATGATACAAAAGCATGCAAAGGCAAGTATTCAGGTGGGTTTGAAAATGAATCTGCAAAAGACTAAAGTCATGTTCATCTCCTTTGCGTTGAAGAAGATCCTGCTCAACAACACAGAGATGAAGGCCCATTTATACGTGTTAAGTGATTGAGAAGTTAACTAAATTTTTAATTGTCAAGTACAGTGCCATCTTAACTCATGGGCCCACCCGAGCACCTCAAGAGAAAAGGGGCCTCACAAAAATAAAAACTGGTTGAAATTTTTGAGAATTTGTCAGGTAGGGCCTCAAACAAATCACCTGGCACGGGGGCCCATGATACTCTTAGAACAGCTCTGGTCAAGTACTTCAAAATGCATGCAGACTATAAGGGCTGTTTACATGGGTTTAGGTGGTAAGTGATTTAGTGATTTAGTAGAATAGAGTCCGATCTAGCTTTTTGATGAAGTAGGCATGATGAGCATGCGCTAGTGGGCCTGATTTTGTATATTGTCAATGAGCATTTGCTAAACCACTTAAATGTGTGGACACTTTTTTTGAGTACTTAAGAACTTAAAATTTAGTTAACTACTAAATCACTTAAATCATGTAAACGGCCCATAGAAGAAGTAGAAAGCTATGCATACCTGGGACAACGGAATCATTAATGAAATAAACAGAAGGATCAGGATTGGATGGAGTACTTTTGGCAAAAACTGTGCAATTCTGAAGAGTCACATGCCATTATACCCGAAAAGAAAAGTTTTTAACCAGTGTATGCTACCAGCACTGACTTATGAAGCTGAAACATGGACACACACAAGCAAGACGATACAAAGGCTACAGACAACACAAAGGAGCATGGAAAGATATATTCTAGGCATCACAAGGAGTAGGGCAGTATTAAGAGTATCATGGGCCCCCAGGCCAAGTGGTTTGTCTGAGGCCCTACCTAGTAAATTCTAGAAAATTTCAACTGGATATAATTTTTGTGAGGCCCCTCTTCTCCTGAGGTCCCCAAGCCGTGCCGGGTGGGCCCATGCATTAAGGCGGCACTGACAAGGAGAGACAAAAAACGAATCACTTGGATAAGGAACCACACAAAGGCATATGATATCATAGAAAGAATTAAACGTCTAAAATGGAAATGTGCTGAACATATTGCAAAAAGACAGGACAATAGATGGACTTCAAATATTCTTGATTGGTACCCCCCGTGGTGTTAAACGTCCAAGAAGGCGTCCCCACACAAAAGACGGATCAACAAGATCATAAAAGTGGCTAGAGTCAACTGGAAGACTAAGGCATCAGATAGAGCAAAACGAAAAATTTAGAGGAGACTTTCATCCAGCAGTGAGTTGAAAATGGTTGATGCTGATAATTAGCAACTTATTCCCCCCTTAACATTTTTTTGGCTTGCTTTCATTCATTTTTTGCTATAATTAGCAACATTACTTAATTTTGACAATTTTTTCTGGTTATAAAACTGGCAACTTTACTAAACTCTTTCAAAATTTTCTAGCAATAAATCTGATGATTTGATCTGATTTCCCGTATTTTTATAAAGGAAATGTGGTTAGCCTTTTACTACTCATACTTTTTTACGGGGAAAATCGGGTCTTCCATAGCATGTCAGGAAAGGCAAGTAAGAAATTCCAGTTCCACCTAAAATATACGTTGAATATACCTCCAACCAGTGAGGTAACTAGCCATTCCTCTGTGCCCTGTACAAGAAAATATTAATTTAGCCTCCCCCCTTCCAAGAGGGCCCTGTGTGGGTGCACCAGCCTAGTTACGGCACTGCCTCCGACTACAGTAGAACCTCTCAAGTCCAGATTCCTTAGGACCTAGATGACTCCAGAAAAGTTTTGTTTATAAATGCTTCCCAGGTTTTCATATTTAGAACTTTAAGAAGACTCTCTGAGCACTTTGATTCATATTTTCCCTCGAAAGAAAATTAATTAAGCAATATGCAGGGTGAACTTCATCTACTCTACCAAATGAAAAGAGTGTTATAAAACGCTATAACATTTGCTGAGCGACGGTTCCAAACGCGCTAGTGTGTTCACGTTTCATGGGCAGGAATCCTGCCCAATCTCTAACTAACTTCCCTCCTCCAGGATGATTCTTTCCGCTTTTTGTTGTTTCACACTATAAATAAAGGGCGATTCAGAAAAGATGGGAAAAACTTTGAGAGGTGATAGTACACACCAATACAAACAATCTTCATCAAAAAATGCATGGTCTAACATGAAACGTGAACACACTAGCGCGTTTTGAAACGGCCGCTCAGCAAATGTTAAAACGGCATTCCTGTTGAAATTTATGAACACCACGCATGCAAATGTAACCTGAGGAAGAAGAAAGAAATGTAATGAAGAGGAAGTGAATAAAATGTCGTGGACACCAGCCCTGTGAAGTTATTCCAGCGTGCAACCGTTCTAACAGTTGTAATGCATGGATGGCATCCGCGCCTTCTATTCATTGTGACACAGATTTGCATATGGTTTCTTCTTTTTTCCCAGGTTACATTTGCATGGATGGTGTTCTTTTTTCTCCCGATAAATTTTAACAGGAAAATGATGTTTTAACATTTGCAGAGCAGCCGTTCTGAAATGTGCTAGCGCATTTGCGTTTCATGTTAAACCATGCATTCTTTGATGACAATTGTCTGTATTGGTGTATATTATCACCTCTTAAAGTTTTTCTCATCTTTTCTGAATCACCTGTATATAGGATCCCCCACCAAAGATGGCAGCCTAGTGAGTCTCAGCCCTGCTGCTGGATGGCAGGTCTATGGTCCTAGGATGATGAAAAAAGAATCCTTAGAGGCTACACAAGTAACTGCAAGCTTAAATGTTCAATCTTTTTGTACAAGCATGCACAACTTTCGTTTTCGTTTTCGCCACCAAATGGTAAAAGCATGTTCGCACAAGTGCCAGTTCGTACACTGAAGCAATTTATGGAAATTTGCCAATAAACAATTCGGTGAGTGAATTACAAAATGAACAAGGCAGAGAATAATTGAGCAAGTCAGTGACCAAATGAATGTGGTATGGTTTGATCAGCAACCTAGTGGCAAAATGGTTGTGTGGTGGGGGTGGGGACCCGGCGAGAGAAAGAATGAAGAATTGACAGTGAGCGCAAACTAAAGTTTTACTTTAGAAATCTGGTATTGCTTTCTGAGCACATCACAAATTCCTTTTCTAATGTGCACGTGGTGGACTCTGATCGTTTCCCCCCCCCCCCCATGATGTATTTTTCTTCCTTCATTACAGCGAAATGAAAGCATTTTTGCTTTTGTTGTTTTACGTGGTCGAAAAAGACGGTTCTGAGCTATAAAAAAACTGCAAAATTATTCAATTTTTTTGGACCCTTTCTGTTCTCCTGGACCCTTCGTATAGATATGAAGGTGTTTTTTTTCACATGCATTGACCAATAGCCGTTGAAATTGAATTTTTTTTCTTCTGTTTCACGTTTTTCAGCGGTTGCCTTAGTTGGGAAAAATTATTGTTGTGGCTTGTTTTATTGGTAAGGATAGTGGCACCATCTATTGCAAAAATCGATGCCACAAAGTGTGTGTGTGTGTAGCCCCAAAGCAGAATGTTTAACACTGTTCTGCGACGAGCCCTCGGTTGACTGGAAATGCTCAGCGGTAAAAATCCCCATTCATGTAAGAGTGTTTTTTGCACTTTTTCCTCAAAATTCCTCCAAATTGTTCTGCAGTAGCAGTAATTGTTCTGCAACGTACCTCACTGATTTTGGCACATTCTGCTTTGGGGGTGTGCAGGCATCCTCCTTTCTTAGTTTCCGAATCTGAGAACCATCATCACCCTCCTTGCTCATTCACTCAACTGATCACTGACTTGCTCATTCACTGCCTTATTTGATCACTAGCTCACAAGATGCCAAACTGTTTTCGGTGAATTTTCCAATTTTTCCAGTGTTACAAAAATAAGGAGAGAAAAACAGAAATGGATAAAAACAACAACAAAAATCATATCCACATGACTGCCACTACTAATACATAACCATTACATGTACAAGATATACCATGTACTAACAGGACCCGAACAATAATTTTTATGACATTCCCGTTACAATGATGCAAATGTGATAACCAGAAGTGTCCTTCATGCCGCTATTTTAGCTAGGGTGCTAGGCGGGACGACACGAATGGTTTCATAATAGCCATTACATGTCATTTATATTTTATATATATTCATTTTTTTTAAATATAACTATAACCAGCCAGAGCAAGTCAACCAAAACACCAAGACTGAAGCTGATCCTTAGCTGAGGCTCTCTCCAGACAATCAACTATTTAAACTAATCCCACATTGCTCACCAAAATAGGTTTAGAACGAGACAACTCGGCCTGGCAGTTATATATATGTGTATTTCTCTTTCCTCTATTCAAGTTCTTCATGCATTTCATGTCCACAACACACGTGCGTACTCATATTCATATTGCTCACCAAATAAGGTGCTAAGCAAGATGGCACGGGTGATCCCTAACTGTATATATTCCCCCACACAATACTTCTATTTTGTATATTTTTATCAAATACACCAGAGCGAGTGAACTCAACCCAATAAAACTGAAGCTGGCTTCTCGTCCGCAAGTTATCAAACCCGTTTGCTCATAAATAAGGTGTTAAGCGAGAGAGATGACTCGCTTAGATGGATATTTTATATTACACAATAAGATTCTCTCATTTCATTTTCTTTTTGTATCCTGTGTATGTAATATAGCAAGTGTAAGATAACAGATTAAAGGGCATGAGGCCCCCCTCCAATTGCTTTTAAAATATACCTCCATCCTAATATGTGTACATTCATCCGTCTTAACGCGAAACCCTGAAACTTTTCTCCAATCCCATCTCGTTTAATCACCACGAAATTTGTTAATTGCAACAGTACCCAAATTGTCCGGGGGAAATATGTTGTAAAAATTTTGTATGTTTTTTCTTTTTTGACACAAAATATAAAGTGTTCCAGACTCTGTCACGAAGCTGGGCTGGAAGAGATCTCGGCAACGGGACAAGTCCAGTGGCAAAGTTCTGGCGTTCATTCATTCCACCATCAAAATTAGTTCAAGCCGCTTGTACAATCACGATGCTTGGGCGAAATTATCATACAGCCGCTCAAGCATGCCCCCCCCCCCCCCACATCCTGAAGCAGGGCCCCTAGGCTGGGATCTTTCACGGGACCCCCGACCAGACTTTCACGGGGGGCCCCCTTTATGATGAATTTATAGCGTGAAAAAACAAAAAAAAGATTAAAATCCTCCCGGGCCCCACGGCTGGAGCCTTGTCAGCCCACCCCTTGTGGTGGGGGGGGGGCATGCGCTCAAGAATGCTTGTCAAGGTTCATGTAGTTACGTGTGTAGCCGTATTGACAAACTCACTTTGACACGACCACCATCGGAAGCGTCCCGGGATCGCGAAGTTGATGAACTCATTTCCCTTCAGAACAAAATCCAAGGCTTCTTTCAATAAGGAGTCCTTCCCAAGCAAATGATGAGTTTCCCGCCTCGGCTTATTTGTTTACAAACATTACTAAATTACTGTTGCCACCGTGTAAATTCCACACCTGAGAAATTTTTTCAAAAATTCAAAAATAATCTAAAAAATGCTTAAAGTAATAATAAATACTAATTTTATAAATATTTTTATTCTTATTGTCATTTATAAATTGCTATATATCATTTTTTGGTAATTTTTAGATTAAAAAGTGTAAATGTGAGTTTGGGAATTCAACATGTTTGTTTACAAAATAGTTGTTTTTGTTGCCACTCTCAACTTTCACACATGAGAAATTTATTTTGAAAAGTCAAAATCATGCAAAAGTAATCAAAAAATGACTGAAATAGAAATAAAGAAAAAATTCTATAAATAAATTTATCGTTATTACAATTTATATAGTAATATTCATAATTTTTTATTGATTATTATGAGAAAAATTATGGATTTGACCTTAGGAATCGAAACTACTACTACTATTGTTATCCACGTGCAAATTATGTGGCTGGTGTCCCTTTAATGTTTTTTTCCCCACTGTCAGTCCACGTCGAGGCTGTCCAACAGTGCTTCCATTTAGCCATAGTCTACGTTGACTAGTGTTGAAGTTATTCATAGGCAGGGCATGTTTGGAGAAGCAACATGAACGACATGGACACGAAAAATAATTTGGTCATGGAATCGAAAGATACCATCAAAGCAATGGAAATTGGGGATGATGAAGCTGTGGATGACCCAGATGTGAAACCACCGACACCAGCAGCCAGTACCAGCTTCAGTATAAGCCCTTTAAGCCCACCACCAGCCACATCAACAACTATAGCTGATTTAGGAATCAGCCCGAAGGTTCACAACGTTGCTGCTTGCGTCGAGCTTAAATGTCGATTAGACTTGGTAAGAATAGCTCTGAGAATCAAGAACTCTGAGTACAACCCTAGGAAATTCCACGGCGTAGTCATGAGGATCCAGAACCCGTTAACAACTGCCCTCGCATTCCCAAGGGGGAAGTTGATTGTCACCGGTGCCAGAGACGAGAAGTCAGCCCACCTGGCGGCCAGGAAGTATGCCAGGATCCTGCAGAAGCTCGGATTCCAAGTCCGGTTCTCGAATTTCAAGATCATGAGCATGTTCGCCACGTGCGACATGCGTTTCCCTATCCAGCTCGATCGCTTGTATTCGAACCAGTATCAGTTCTCTAGGTATGAGCCGGAGCTTTTTCCGGGTCTGATTTACAGGATGATTAAGCCCAAGGTTGTGCTGCTGATCTTCGTGACGGGGAAAATCGTCTTATCCGGTGGCCATGATAGAATGGAGCTGACGAAGGCCATCGAGAACATTTACCCACTTCTCAAATCATTTAGGAAGCAATAGTATGATTATACTCTAGGGCTTGATGAATCCTAAGTTGCTATGGTGATTAAAATATCCATATTTGCGCCTTAAAATTTTGGTGATTACCAGCTTGAGCAAAAGAAATACTTAGCTCGTAAAATATTTGGTTGGCATCTAGATTTTTTCCTTGCTTTGTCTAGCCCTGATACATGATCTTGGTATGGGCTGTATTTTGGAGACATTTTTTGGGTTAGTTTACCATAAGCGTGTTCAACGTAAATTTGTCAATTTTTTTCTTGTCAAGCAATTACTGCTATCGCTATTACGTGGCAATAATTAATTAAAACATGCTGTGAAATTATTCACAAAAAATTAAATTAACAAAATATGCAATTAATTAATGTGGTTGATAAAGGGTTGCCAAAACTAGCAAATGCAGATTCGTCTGTCTGGGTTGCCAATTTTAGCTCAAAAAATCATGTTAACACTGACCACGCTTCTGGAAAATTTTGTTTTTTTACATGCAAAATAAGTTTGCCTCGTTTTCTCATGTTTTCATTGATCACAGTTTTGTTCGGTGTTAGTTGATTCAATTATTAGTTGTTAACTGTTCCTTGCAAAATAAGATGTCTTTATATTCCAACTCACTATGGCATCTGAAAAGTTGGTATTGGCGCCTAAAATTTTTTCACATTTTTACGATTTGTCAAGCCCTGCTATTATATGAATTAAGCTTTATGACAAACAAAATTTTGGTGAATTCCCAATGTTCGGTATATTGTTGCTTGGTGACAAATATATTTTTTAAAAATTTTCGGCCTGAAATGTACTAAGAAATAGGATTTTTCTGAATTTTATGTGAAAAGTGATATTATAAAAGTATATTATAAAGAAAAGTGATTCGTCTCCTCTAAGAATCGAACCCCTTGCAGACCGGGCGCCAATTGCGCTGACCAATACATCCCAGAGACACTTTTATTTCATTGTAACACACATTATTAGCATGAAGTGCTGAGTGAAGACATTGCAGCCTCCCTTAACTACAGCGATCCCCCCACCCAGGTGTGTGTGTGGGGGGATCGCTGTGTGTATCAAGAGGTGTTTTTTCAGCTCGGGAGAAATAGGATTTTTGCCACCTGTGGGGGGGGGGGCAGAAATGTCTCCACTCTGCCCTTCACATTAATAATGCATTTTACAAGAAAGTGTGTCTCTAGTATATAGGCGTTGGCATGATTTTCTCAGAGAGAGAGAGGGGTGGGAGTTATGTTTTTTTCTGAAAAGTATCACCATAATCTCTGCTTGGGAGGGGGATTTGGGTTCGATTCTAGGGGGAAATAAATTACTTTTCTCTCTAAAAACTGGTTTCGGCACAACATTTTTTTCCTGAAATTATTTTTTCATAGCCAAGTGTGATTTGGTATCATTTGCTAGGGTTACTGGGGCTAATTTTCTGTAAGTATGGTCAGCGGCAAAATTCCCTTTGGGAAAGAGCGCAAACCATCCCAAGATGGTCTCTCTGGGCGGTCATGTCTGTCTGTCTGTTACAGGGGGGATGGTGAAAGAACTTAGTAACGTTTAAAATGCACCAGGAAGTATAATTGTGACATATCACTATTTTGGTATATTCAAAAATTTGGCACCTAAAGGCATTGACCGGAATTTTTAATCCTGCCCACTAGAATGTTTGAGCATTTAAACATGAGATCTTGTTTGATCGGATATTAGAGAACCAAATGTTTTTGGTTCCTTGAAGTTCATTACAATAGAGTCCGACCGAGATAAGAAGCAGGGTATGATCGGTCCTTCAATACTCAATTTAAATATATATATATAGATAAGTCGATCGAATGAAACTCTTTTAAGTGAGCTTGTGAAGAGGTAATCTGAGAACAGAATCAAATGATAGTTGAATTAATGTTCTGATGTGCATCTTTGTGAAACAGAAAATTGTCTAAGAAGAAAAATTATTTCAGTGTCTTTATGCTCCTGTTTCATACCGTTTCCAATGTGTTAGCAATGTTTCACATTATTTTTGGCCGTTTACAGCTTCTATGTTTATATGTCTGATGAAATACAGCCTCTATTTGTGCCAAAATGCAATCCTTTTCTGAATATTGGTTAATAGATCTATATATATATATAACCACGGATATAACTGGGGTTATTGAAATCCTAATGCGAGCTTATAAATGCAGTATATATATATATGTATATGTAATGATGTATCATCGCCATGCTATGAATGAGTGATTTTATATATGAGAATAGCAAAGGTTGTTTGTTACAACGAATCATTTTTCAATGAAAGTATTTATTGCGGTATATGCAGGGTGTAACTAAACTGATGGTGAGTACTGTGAGATGTGATAGAACTCACTAAAACAAACAATTTTCACCATATAATGTGCAGTTGGAAAGCAAGCGGCAAGTTGTTTGATGCACCCGTGTCGTGAAAATAGTAAAGAACACAGTAGTGAACACAGTGAAGATGAATAATAAAAGGCAAAGAATTGTTATTATCGAAAACTATTCAACAAATGCTCAAATGAGTGAGCACCAGCTACATGTGAACATGACCTCGTCTATAAACAGGGCAGATGTTCCAACACATTGTGGGGAATCTGCTTCATATATGGCCTGGACCCGTTTGCAGATGGGGGGGGGGGGTGTAACCTTTCTTCATGCAACATACGCCCTACCATCATATGGTCGACACCTTGGTCATGAACTATTACTCGCATGCTTTGTTTAGGCTAGGCACTCCTTGCCCAACCTATGTTATTGGGTGAGTCTTAGGGTGAGAAATGAGCTTGTCTATGCCTTTGGGTGAGAAATGAGCTTGTCTCCATGAGCTACCCATGTGAGCGTTGAAAATGATCTTTGATCGGGTACTGCCCTGTTGGGAAATTCCTTCTGGTAAAGTCTTGCCGCTTCTGTGGCATTGCAGTTTGCAGCCTCATAAATAAGGTGCATATCAGCCTTCTCTGCATTCAAATATTGCTGCATCTCTCTGCCAACAAATAACAGTTGAATGGCTTCACAAAAGTAGTCGTTTCATCCACACCTGAGAAAGCGTCCTTTCGCAGCTTGCTGCCTGATCCAACATTGTGTGGTGAAAGTTTTTTGTTTTGGCGAGTTCTATCAACCCTTGCAGCTTTGACCATCAGTTTAGTTACACCCTGTATATGTAATGATGTATCACAATGTTATGAATAAGTGATTTTGTATATGAGAATAGCAAAGGCTATGTTTGTTGCAAATAATCGTTTTATAATGAAATTATTTATAGTATATTTTGATATTATATATATATGCTACATGTTCCTGGTGTAATAAAATACTGACGATTAGGGGCCATAACCTAATTAGATGTAGAAACATCAAAGCTTCGGGTGGGTTCACGGCCTGTTTTTGGCATACAGCTGGTTGAGGGAAAAAAAATGAACTTGTCGATACTAAGATTCAATCTGAAGCATGTGCCACATCCTTTTTTAAACATTAATGTTGAATGTTGATGATTTTATTGATTGAATATCTGCTGGATATTGGCATTTTTTTACGATTCAAGTGATTATGTAAAAGGGAGGTCATAAAATAACTTTGCCGATATACAAGAACGGCCACAAAAATCAATGAATGTGAGTGAAATTTGAGATATAGGTGTTGCTCTCAAAGAATGAAGAGAAAATTAAAACGTTAGCTCATGCAGTTACGGTCACAGCACTAAATAAGTCAGACCACTAAAATAAGTCATTCTAAGTGGTAACATTATTGTAAACTGTATTTGTATATTTGTATTATAAGCAAGATCGACTGTATCAGCAAAGTTATTTTGTGACCACCCTGTATATACAGTGAAAGTCTGTTGTAACCAATACAGCTTGTAACAAGAATCTCCCCATCACTAATGTTCAAGATACTCACCTCTTGTAAAGTTCATTATTACGACAATTTTACAAACTTTGTTGAGCTTTCATAACAGACCACCTCTGTATTTGACTGACCAATCAAACGATGGCCCAGTCCATATTCCAAGGATACTGTATTTGACTGAAATAAGCTTCAACTGCACGCACACTCATTCCTGAAACCCAACATTTGATCATGATATTATCTCACCGGTGTACCGTCCTGTGATTTTTTTTTTTATACATATATACCATTTACTTTTATGATGCATACAAATATAGTATCCGTGCGCACATTCGAGATGCAGATGTAGCTGATATTTTACTGCCGTTTATACAAATTGTGACGAGACCATGGTTCGAGGATATATATATGTACTTATATTTTGCTCAAGTACTTATATTCTATATATACAAATAGCAATTGTTGGTATAGCAATATGTGCATTAATTTTAATGAGCTATCAGTGTTGAAAGATGAGCTTATGTGTCGTGTTGGAAAGAAATCGCTATCTCGAAAAAATATTTTTTAAACTCTATATGGTATATTACTCGCACAAAATGGTGATATTTACTTTTAAAAAAAGGGAAGACTTAAAAGAGTGTTTTAATTATTATTGGTACAAATGGCCTTCCATTGTATGTAATTTGAATGTTTACTTTACGTAATTTGTAATTCATCGGTGTTTCTCAGAATGAAAGATAAGGCTGGCAACAATTCAAGTACTTGATTGGGGGTAACCAAGAGATTGCAGCACTGCATGGCTTTGCACTTGTAGTTGCAGCATTGGACCAGGTCTGTCTTGATGAGTTTAACCGAATTTATACATTAAAAAGTATTGTGTATGCACTTTTATTAGATATTTTCAACAATATAGAGAAGGAAGGGGGGGGGCAGGTTGTTAGCTCCACTAATTGGAATGTCACTGCATAGAATGGGGGTTCTTAACACCAGGGGTCCATAGAGTCATTGGGGTTCTTGAAGAGATTTTAGGGTGTACGTGAGCTTAGATTAGAAAGTAATTTATTGTCATCATCATTACATACCAATTTTTTTCTGGGGGGGGGGGGTGTCCATAGCTTTCATTTCAGATCAGCCTTCATTAGATCTGATCAGGGTCATAATGTGCTTTTTCAGGGCTCCGGGGCATATTATTGTGTCTGACTTGGATTTATTTGTAGCTGAAGATGTCTGCCTCGGCTTAATAGCAGCTATTCCATTCATTCACTGCTGCAGATTTCTGCCTCCGTTTCATCTGTAGCTGGAGATATTGCCACTGCTTTATTTGCCTCTGATGGTATCTGCTTCAGCTCCATTCGTAGCTGAAAATATCTGCCTAGGCTTTATTCACAGCTGAAGATGTCTGCTTCGGTTCATGCGTGAATTCAGAGTGGACAGGCGATGAAAAAAATCACCCCTCCCGAGAGCTAAAATGGGGGGAAAATCTATGTCCCATAAAATACGGGACAATTCAATGAACCCAAACAATAAATCACCCCTCCTAACACATCACCTTAGATCTGTGCCTAGTATATATGCTCATGATTGGCCATAACCATAAACCTTGCTTTTACACCATCTTCAAACAGCAATGCAGATGGTGAATCTTGTATGGAGACAACCTGTCTCTTTGATATTGGGGTAACTTCTGTTTTTGCTGACAAAGTTACATTTACAGTAATTTTTGATGTGAATACGACCAACAATCCTTAAACTCCACACACTGCTTCATTGTAGTGATTAGTTTTTAACATTTTGTGTGGAAACTCTCCATACACTGATTGTATTAGATGAAAGATTCCGCTTCTTGGAGCACCACCTTTATGCATGAATTGAGAATCTGCCCACTTTTATAACTTGGGAGCATGTGTCACACACTACTGTTGCCTGTGTCATACTATGTGCTGCGAGTTCTTTAGCATGCAGTGCTGCCACCTATTAGTCACTCCCATCAAATATTTGAGTTGTTGTCAGCTTCGTCCATTGTCCATTCGAACAACGTGTATAGATTGTGCCTATGTGACAGGGTATCGTCATTTACAAAATGTATTATTTTGTTCTTTTTTTTTTGGTTTGAGAGTAGCTTATTACTATTTTTGGTTTATGAATTGAACTGAGTGAATATTTATTTTTTTGTTTGAAAACGAGAGAATTTCACATATATATTTTTTTTTATTTATTTTGAGAATGTTATCGCTTGTGGAAATTTATTCTTCATTATAGTTTATTGTAATGGAATGCAATTTTGAAGAAAAAAAAACCAAAGTTACATAAATAATGCAATATTCGTGTTTTTCTACTGTTTGTATGGGAATATTTTTGTTATTAAAGTTTCAGTATATATTATGTTTGTGTGAAAGAGTCTCGTTTCAATGATGTTCAGAATAATGTTGAGTGCTATAAAGCAATGTTTCTCAACCTTTTTCCACCCATGGTCTCCTTTGGATCATATTTCCTGCTCATGGCCCCTATCCTCATCCACGAGTAAGACCTTTTTTCACTTATTGAACTGAATTTAGTCAAAACTCTAAATTTATATAATGAACAAAGGTTCTATGAATAAGATAGATCCCTGGTCCAGGCACGGATCTAGAAGGTGTGGGGGGGACCATTCCTTCCAAGAGCCGAACTGTACTGGGAAAAACCAGTCTGTGTAAAACATGAAACACTCCAACGAACATCGGGAGAGACAATAAATGGCCTCTCCTTACTCATCACTAGAGCCCGGATTATATGCGTATGAGCATATGCAATTGCATATTTTAGCATTTTTTGTCGTTAAAGCATATAAATGCATATTTTCATCAATTTCAGCGGATTTCTTTGAATTTTTCTAAGTATGTCGTCTCTTTTTTTTTCTCTCTATCTCTCCCCTCATTTATATATATATATTTTTTTCGGACTTGCAAAGAACACACTGATCTCTAGAGAAGGGTATATGTCGTATCGCAACAAAGCGAAGAAGCGGAAAAGAAAATTACCATTTTAACTATTTATATTTTTTAGCTTTTGGGGGTGTCGGTCTCTCTTGTCTGCAAAGAGCAATCCATCACTTGTCAAAGGTTCAAAGTGAACGGTGACCATATGTTCCGAAACGGTCGTTTTGACTTCAGGGAGTGATTTAAGTAAATTTCATAGATGAATTCTTTTTTTTTCACTCGTTAAGAAAACGCCGACTCGACCAATACCTCATATACCAATACCTACACGAGGAGATACGTATCTATAGGAGGTATTGACTGGACCCATAGACTTAAGATATAAATAGTATTATTACTCTGTGACTGGACCCGAGAAAGACGCCCTGGCATCTCCAAAGCCTCCTAGAAGTGTTTAGGAGGCTTTGGCATCTCTGGCGAACGCGGAAAAAAAGCCGACGATTAACATATACATGTTAGGCGGCAGAGGACAATAGACGCAGGATAATTGTTCAAACTTTCATAAAGAGGCATATTTCATCTCACCATAAAGAAGCAGGGTTTCTTTCTTATTTTCGTATCTTTTGATGTTTCTCGGAAAAGGAAAAGAAAGAATATTTGTGCTATTCTAAAAATATTTTAACAGTACAAATGAAAAAAAAACAAAAAGAACTGGCGACATTTTTCTGGTGGCAGACTCTATATCACCACTCCCACCATTTCTTAACTACATAAGCCCTAGGTTGAAGCCATGAAGCCATTCACTTATTTTTAGTAGGATTTTAAATGCGAGGTAAACATATATATATATATATATTGTACATATATATATTCGTCCACTTCTATTTTTCTTTACTCCACTGGCGTAAGCAAGTCGTGTTTTCTTCTTCAGAGATTTTCTTCGATTTTTTCTCGTTAGTGACCGCACTTGGAAATGCCTAAAACGAAAGGATGCAGAAGCGATTTGTTAAGAAAATGGATTTCCGAGAATCCTAAAGATTTGACGACAGATGGACAAATAATATATTGCAGGCTATGTGAAAAAAATATTGCTTGCGAAAAGAAATTCCAAGTTGACCAGCACGTGAAAACGAGTGGACATACTGCTAGGAAAGGAAAGAGTGAACAACATTCTATGCAGGCACTGTTGACCACCGTTTCAACTTCGCAGTGTGAAGGGAAAAACGAATTTTCAATGGATTTATGCAATGCTCTGGTAGGAAGCAACATTCCTTTCTACAAACTAAACAATGTAAATTTTAGAAATTTTCTAAAAAAGTACTGTAAAAATCAGAATGTCCCAGATGAATCAACCGTTCGGAAAAATTATTTGGAGATTGTGTATGATCAAGTGGTCCAGGAAATTCGTAGTGATTTGAAAAACAACCATATTTGGATAAGTAGATGAAACCACTGATGCTTGTGGTCGGTATGTGGCGCATTTTATTTGCGGAAAAATGGATTTTAAAGGGCCATCTCGACCACATTTGCTCGCATGCAAGGCTCTTGAAAAAGTGGATCATTCTGGAATCGCCGGATTTACAAATGATTTTTGGCGCATTTTATGGCCGAAAAGTGATTCCTCCAGTGAAAACATCCTTGCTTTTATCAGTGATGCTGCCCCGTACATGGTGAAAGCTGGAAAAGCACTGAAAGTGTTTTACCCTAACCTTGTACACGTGACTTGCTTAGCTCATGGGTTGCATCGCATTGCAGAAAAAGTTACTGAATGTGTCCGTGAACAAAGTCATTTCATCCGTGAAAAAAATATTTGTGAAAGCTCCATTGCGATCAAAAGTGTACAAAGAAGCATGTCCAAACATCCCCCTGCCACCCGAGCCTATTTTGACTAGATGGGGAACGTGGGTGGAAGCAGCATTACTTTTATTTTGAAAATTTTGATAATGTGAAAAGTGTGGTTGACTCTTTCGATAATGATTCGTCTGCTATAATTGCCGCGAAAGCGGTTTTTCCCAGTGAAACGCTGAGAAGAGATTTGAGTGTAATTCAAACACATTTGTTTTGGTTGCCGAGCAGCATAATTAAATTGGAAAACCGAGATCTTTCATTAAATGAAGCCATACAGGTTGTAAGGAAAACTCAAGAAACTCAATGCAGCCAATTTTACTGCGTATTTTTCCATTTTCAATACCATATTTCGGTTTTTTAGTGCATATTTTCTCTATTTTTAATGCATATTTTCTCTATTTTTAATGCATATTTCAACGTTTTTAAGGCATATTTGCATATTTTTAGTGCATATTTTGCCCTTTTTTTAGTGCATATAATCCGGGCTCTACTCATCACATTGGGTCAGTGCATACCCCCTGGGCTAACTAACCGTGTGATATGTATAGCTACTACGTTACCGCACATCAACTTCCGTCAGGGTTAGAGTTCCATACGGCAAATTCCAACCAGTGGGAAATGAAGGTGCCATCACCAGAGGCTCATGTTAGGTTAAGAACTTGTTTCTGATGTCCTTTTTCCGGATTCGAACCCGTGGACATTGACGGCATCCT
Organism: Pholcus phalangioides; assembly: GCF_987345545.1. Lineage (NCBI taxonomy): Eukaryota > Metazoa > Arthropoda > Arachnida > Araneae > Pholcidae > Pholcus > Pholcus phalangioides. Next base: position 5,005,881 of record NW_028301637.1, read on the forward strand.
TCATAGCGGAAGACGAGCATCTTACCACTGCGCCCCTCGGATACTAACTCATATCTGCTGCTACCGGGTCCCTCGAATGCCAGTCGAGTGCTCTACCAACTAAGCTGTAGTGGCAGATAACGTGTGTGATGGATGGCTCGGTCCATATCCCACGGGATTTCTAACCGTAAAAGCTACTACCGCAAGGGCGTAGCGAGGGGGGGGGGGGAGACTTGGGGGTCTGGTCCCCCCCCCCGAAATGTGAGAAAATGACCGAAAAATGGGAAAAAGATGGCTAAATCTATTGTTCTATCACTTTGGCCCCGTCCCCCCGAACGAAATTTCTGGCTACGCCCCTGTACTACAGGAAAACATTTTCAATATAAAATGCAAAATAAAATAGCACACACACGTGTGCATCCCATACACATTCCTCAACAATTTCCAAGCATTTCAGAGATAGTAGTACAACAAAAAAAAGTGCGTACATCTGATAACCCAGTCTAAAGTACCCTGGCTAGAGTTCCGTGATCTACCTTCCTTCTCAGCGGTTCTATGCATGGCCGTCTCAACATCATGGGTCCTCGAGCAAAATGATGTTCTGGTGCCCCCCCCCCCCCATATAATTAGCTGAAAACAACTGCTTACATAGCTCAGGAGCCAATCACAGTGTAAGTTGAAATTTTCTGAATATTGCAAGTGCCTCTTCATTGTTAAAACTTCCAGTTGCTAAACCATTCAGTTCACTATCTTCATAATGCAACAGCAAACACTTACGGAATGAAAAGTTCTTTTAAAAGGCACCTTTACCTCATTTTTAGTTTCTACTGGCTTACACTGATTGGCTGCTTCCGAGTACTCCGTATATTACTCGAAAATCATAGCATGAGATCTCATGTAGACCCGCCTTCCCACCATGGCCAAAAAAATGTATATACAGCTTTAAAACATTTCTATTATACGAAGTTTTATAAAGAGAATACGCGTGTGAATCTTTAATTTTTAAATTTCTAACAAAATATTTTCTATACGAATTTATAAAATCTAAACCATACATTCTCAACCCATGGCTCGCGGGCCAAAAGTGGCCCTCGGAGTCATCTGATGTGGCCCGCGACCTCAAAACCAATGCAATCCTGCAAAAATGATCTGGAAATGAAATAAATGATCTGGAAGTAAGTAAGCCGCGCGGGTCAGTCAAGTGATCAATAAGTGTGCCACCGGCGGGCCACTCAAGTTTTGTGAAACTGCACCTCAGGTAACTTCAGAGATCTGAAAACGTGCCGCTGAAGTTACCCGTGGTGCGGTTCCACCTCGCCTGAGTGGAACGTGCGGTCCCACATTAAGAGATCACTTGAGTGACCCGTAGTACATTTGCAGATCACTTGAGTGAATCTCAGTATATTTACAGATAACCACGGCACAGTTTGAGAGTAGGTTATTTCGTACTATTTGGTTCGTTAGAAAAACAAAACATATGCACAAAAATGAAAAATACAGTATATGCATATTAATAGCACTGAAGTATACCCAAAGAGAATATAAAAATATGCAGTGAAACTGAAAAATATGCGCAAAAAATGAAGAAAATATGCATTTCAGAATGCTTAAAAATATGGCCTCTTGATAAAGTAATGTGATTAAATTTGAATAACAGTCGTGAAAACATTAGTATACGCAATGCAAATAATATACTTTCATTCCGCAATTTCGTGCATTTTAATGCATTCATATGCAGAGGGTAGTTATGAAAAGTGCTAAAATATGCAATTGCATATGCACGTATGTATTTGCATATTATCCAGGCTTTTTATGAGCCTTTTTTCCTTGTTCCCTTGCACCCAAGGACAGGCTTAACTATTTTGCGGCCCTCCGAAATTATTTTTCCCGATCCTTGGGGGGGGGGCGGCTGAAATAAGCCTCAGTGCCCCCCCCAGGTTCCGATGCCTATGCTATTCTCTGGCATAGGCCTCGGACCCATTCTTCTGCAAAATGTGGGCGCCATGTCTACAACATCTGTACACAGCACGTCACAATGGAGGGGCTGTCAAGGCTAGACGACGGATTATCTGCCCAAAGCTACAACTGGCAACGATCCTCTTTCAGCTGTGACAAGCATGCATTTTGCCCGAGTAGTTTTAAATACAGTACACGTCGTTAGAGTGAGAATTCAGCGCGCTCTTTCTTGTATAGCGCCCCTGAACAAATGGGGCACGTGTCCACAAATTTACTGGGCGCAGAATTTGGCTGTTTTTTGCATTACATGAAAATCCCTCCCCCCTCTGCCTCAAGGAAAACTGTGCAAGAGCCGCCCGCCCACACACACACACACACACACACACACTGAAGTATACACACTAGTATACACTAGTTGTACTTGTCCAGATCACGAACTTATGAGATGCAGGCCCTGGGTTCGAGAGGGGGTTGTCAAAATCCTAGATCTCGAGGGTCCCCCTGTCTTGGACAGAATTCTTAGATATTGCGTTGATGAAGTCAAAATGTAACTCAATGTAATCAACGTATTTTTCTCAATGTAAACAAACTATTTTTAATTCGTTTTGCAGCCCTTAAAATTTAGCGGCCCGGTGCTGCTGCACCCTTTGCACCTGTCTAACACCGACCTGCTTGCAACGACGCATAAGTGAGAGATCACTATACTATACATATTTTCATACATTTTATGAAAATATGTATAGTATAGTGATTGACTAACAATGTCCATCCACAGGGCCGGAGTTTGAATCTTGTGAACTACGCGGCCGCCAACTGAAAGGGGCTGATTTTTTATGGCGCCAACTGAAGGGGAAGGGCGATTTTTTTATCACCAAAATATCATATTCACACTTGAAAAATAACCAGACCCTGCCCATTCAGAAGAGATACCAACAACAGCATAAATTTGGTGGTGACTGATGATAATTTTCATATCTCATAGCGTGTGTCGCAGCTACAGGAGCGTCGGCAGCCATTGACAGGGGCGTCGCGGTAGATATATAGACTATATAGTTTTTTTTCTTTGTTAGACTATTTTGGGGTCGGAGAACCGTGGATAGACGTTTACCAGAGTAAAAAGGGTGCTACGGTTGACATAAGTTTGATAATCACTCTGCTCTAAGCTCTCAATATTGCGATAACCCTTCCACAACGATATTATTTCTTCTTACTTCCACAGAGTATCGTTATATCGAGATTTCACTGTATACGATGAAAACATGGACATGCATTGGTTTTGGTCCGATACAGTGACAACACGCATATTAGAAAAAAAATCTATAAGCTATGGACATGAGGGCACGACGAATTTCCGCTCTTTGTGTGGCAACACTTCCGCTTGCTTGAGAAAGCTTAATAGATGTAAAGCAATAAATAATTTATATAAAAAGAAATGTTTCAGACTTTCCTCCATATTTTAATGAGATGTTTCTTCCCCCCCCCCATTGCTTATTTGATTATAAATTTTGATTATTTTATTTCTCGTGAGCATTATATCGACTCGTTGCTTTGCACCGATGACTCAGAAAACTTCCTGTTTATGGGTACGAACGTAGTGCAACGCTGGTTTTCGATTCTGCGAATCGTCGCCGTTGTGGATTGGTTGGAAACCTTAGTTTCAAGTTTTTAACCAATCCGTAGCGTGCACTACGTTCGTACCCGTAACTCGGGCATCTTCAACCCATTGCTCGCTAGCACCACGGTGCTCCACGAAGTACTCAGAGTGCTCGATGCTCGTGTCCAATTTCGCGCTAACGAGCACGTTCAACGTTCCCATTAAACACCTTGGAGGAATTGTATTCAGGGGATTGAAATCGTAATTTCATGCATTCGTGTGTTAAACTCACCGTAAAAAGGTGCTCTTCTTTTGATGATGGGTACAGGCAGTGCTCGCGACTGGAAAAAAGTTGAAGACATTGCCGTAATTCTTCATTTACTGATAATACCGATACGAAATAATACAGGGCGAGTCGAACGTTTATCTAAATTTCAAAGACTTAATGCGTAGTCAGGGCCGTCCTTACTATACGCGGAATTAAATAATTGCCCTGACTGATAAACAGGGGAGTTATTTTTTGTATAAAGCCTTGAATTTTTTCTGTGCCCTAATTGCTAAATGTCGTAGCAACATAAATATCATTGGGCTTTCGACTTTTTGTATTAAAATTTCGAGTTTGCTCGTTTTTTTAAGCAAAACTCATTAAATCTGTGAAACAATAAGAACGTGTAAACTGTTAATTAACATCATGAAAGTCAGAAACACGTCCACCAATTTCGCACGAAACAATCTTGTCAATAGAATTTGTATTTTATTTAGCTGATGTTTGAATGACTCTTTGGTTGTATATCCAGTGAATTGAGATACCTGCGCCATATATATGTATGATATTCAGTTTCCAGCAGGCATTCACTTTAATAGGGTGGAGGGAGAAAGAGCGCTCACACACATGAATAAAAGCACTTTTCAGAAAAAAATGTTAATTCATGAAGTTAATTTGGGCTCAATGACCTTTCATGTTACATAAACATAGATTAGTTCATTCATTAATGCTGAATTAAATTTGAGAGATTAGAAAAGCAGTTAGGTGATTATGAAAATATGCATTCTTAATGGTTTACAAGATTTGTTTTAATTAATAAGCAGTCGGTTAATTGAGTCCCGGCAGAAGCGGATTCATTTAGGGTTATACAAATTTTGCCTCTCTTTTCCTAATTAACTAATTCTACTAATTTCTTTGGCCACTCATTTCTCAAATTTGCAGCACCTCTGAACTTGCCGCTTTGCAAGCTTTCTATAGTTAGTGAAGCTCCCCCTGCCCCTGTAAATACGCAACTGGTTGTCCGAGGACACTGGAGTATCGGGTAAAATCATTTTAGAGGACCGCAAAGCTGTTCTCGCAACGGGACGCAAAACACTTGAGCCCGTCTCTGGGTACGCGTACCAAAAACTGGGAACCACTAATGTCAATCAAAAAGGACGGTTATGTAACAGCCGTTAGCGCCATATGACATTTTTTTTTTTGTATCGCTTCGCCGAACCCACCTGCCTCCTTTGTTCTTCATTTCCACCATCGTTATGCTGTGCTAGAAATTGCAATCACCTGAAAACATAAACATTGAGTGAAATATTCCACGAACATGACCCTTGGAGGTCATGGGCAGGAAGGGGGGGGGCGTAAGGGGTCCCCCGATACGGGGTCCAAAGAACAGATGTGTAGAGATGAAATCTTTAAGCAGCTGAATAAACGAAAACTTTTTATCCACATTTGCATTTATTGTCTATCTATAGCTCATGATGCAATATTGTCTGGTGCACGTTTCGTTTTTTTTTTTTTTGCCTCGCAGCGGTTTCTCAGGATCACGTGATTTATCTTGCTGGGCTGCCATATTGGTGAGTTGATCATCTGATCAACAATTGCTTTTATTCTTTTAAGGGAAAATGAGCAAATTATTTGTTTATCTTCTGGCAAGAATTATTTTCCAACGAAATTTCGATTTGGAAACTCTTTAAAAAACTTTGCTGCATTTGTTGATGAAAGAAAGTGATTTATTTAGAAAAACCATTGTTGAATCGATTGTCATCAAGACGCTATTGTTTCATAAAGATTGTTTAATTTATCGAAAGTATTGATTGTTGAACAATATTACCAAAAAAAAAAAAAAACTCTACGAAAATTTCGAAATTTTCTAGTATTTATTGGTGAATATTCCACGTAAAAAGTGATAGGTAATTTTTAAATATCGCGTGCATTGTTGAAAATCTTTAACAACCACTATTGTTGATTCAGTGTCGAATAAATTCTGCTCAAAATATTGTTGAATTCATTGTTGATGAAATATTAAAAAGAACACGTTTCATATTGCTTACTCGTCATTGTTGCATTCAATATCATTAGAAAGCATTGTTGCATTCAATATCATTAGAAAGCATTGTTGCATTCAATATCATTAGAAAGCATTGTTGCATTCAATATCATTAGAAAGCATTGTTGCATTCAATATCTGAGAGCGATTGCCCTAAAGCCTAAAACGTTTATTGCCCATTGACTGCTAAGATCTCTTTCACGAAAACATTGTTATTGTAAACATCGAATAGACACTGTTGTGAGAAAAAAATTATTCTTGTCAGGAAGTCATTGTTGGAAAGCCATTGTTTTAGAAAACATTGTTGGAAAGCCATTGGTTTAGAAAACATTGTTGCAAATCCATTGTTTTAGAAAACATTGTTGGAAAGCCATTGTTTTGAGATCATTTTTCTATTCATTGCTGCGAACCTATTTCACAAAAGCATCATATCATTCATTTACGAATAGCCACTCCTTTGAAAGCATTGTTGTATTTATTGTTGGGAAGCAATTGTTAAAAATATTTATTGTATTCACTGTTGGAAATACCTTTCAAAAACATTGTTGATTAAGTGCAGTATCAAAAGCTGCTCAAACGTTTTTGTATTCAATCTTGAAGAAATATTGATAAAAAACATTGTAAAATAGCCATTGTTTAGAAAGCATTGTTATATTGGCTATCGAAAAGCGTCTGCTCTAAAGCTTTTGCTGCATATTTACTGCTAAAATTTCTTTCACAAAAACATTGTTGCGGTAGACATAGAACAGATATTGTTGGGAAAAAAATTATTCTTGTCAAAAACTCATTGGCTTAGAAAACATTGCTGAGAAGCTATTGCTTTAAAACTATTATTATATACATTGTTGAAAATCTTTTTCGCAAAAGCAATAGCCACTGCTTTAAAAGAATTGTTTTATTCGTTGTTGTAAAGCCATTGTTTTGAATGCGTTTTTCTTTTAACTATTCGAAATCAATATTTGAAAAAATTACTGAATGCGCAGTGTTGAACATATCGTTCACAAAAATCATTGTTAATTCAATGATTCAATGCCGTATCAACACTTTATAAAAAAAAAGCTGTTGAAAAAATATTCATAAAGAACATTCTATTACATTGCTGAATAATCATTGTTTAAAATGTATTCCTGTATGGTTTATCGGAAATCGATTGCTTTAAAACCTTTGTTGTCTATTCAGTGGTAAAATTTCTTTCACATTTTTGCTCTAAATGTCGAATAACTACTGTTTAAAAAAAAAACCCCAATGTTTAATTGTCAAAAAATTATGGTTTCAGAAACATATTTCACCAAAGTATTGTGTCATTCATTCCCGAATAGAATAGCCATTGTTTTGGAAGCCTTGTTGTCTTCATTGTTATAAAGGGAATCGTTTTTAATTCTACGCTCTTTTCATTGTTGCAAAATCATTATCGTTAATTCATTTTCACTAATAAAGAGCTATAGCGCATTTCACAAAAACATATCATCGCATTATTTTTTACGCATTGTGTTATCAGAATGCATCGGATTTTGAGCATTGTTGAAAACCTATTAAAAAAAAAATATCATTTTTCGTTGAATAGCCATTATCTCGAAAGCATTGTTGCATTCATTGTTAACAGGGCCGCAACTAGGGGGGGGGGAGAAGGCGGGTCTCGTGCCCGGGGGTTGGACCAGAGGGGGCGCAAATTTTATTCTCAAACCTCTCCTTCAACATTACAAGGGGGCGCCAAAATGCGAACTTGTCCCGAGTGACCAAGCATCTAGTTGCGGCCCTGATTGTTGGAGAGCAATTGTTTTTAATTCGTTGTTCTTTTTCACTGACGAAGACCAACACAAAAAAATTATTATAGGCATTATTGAAAATCTTTCACAAACACAATTGTTGATTCAGGGTCGTATCAACAATATTTAATATATTATTGCCTTCACTGTTGATGAAATATTAAAAAAAATTGTATCATATTGCTAAATTGTCATTGTTTTGAAAGTATTGTTGTATTCATTACTGGAAAATTACTACTCTGAAGTTCTTATTGCATGCACACTTCTAAAATTTCTTTTACAGACACATTGCTACAGTGAATGTCGAATAACCACTGTTTTTAAAAAAAAAGTTTTATTCATGGTCAAAAAGTCATTGTTTTTAGAACATTGTTGAAAAGCTGTAGTTTTAAAGCATTACTGCATATATTCATTGTTGAAAACCTATTTCACGAAAGCATTGTATCATTTATTCTCCAACCACCATTATTTTAAAAGCATTTTTTCATTTATTCTTGGAGAGTAATTGTTTTGAAAAACACTGCTGATTGCGGTATCCATTGTTGCTCACTTTCAGAAGAACATTGTTGTGCATCATGTTGTTGAAAAGCTGTTCTGAGCCGTTGTTTCACTGTTCTGAAAAGCCATTGTTGACCAATTTTTTGAATTACTGAATGAGAAATGAATTTCCAACAAGAAATTTTAGAGTGAAATTATTCTACTTCCTTGTACAAGAACGAATTTATTTGAATTTATAAAAATTTTAAGGTCTCATAAATTTATGCTAATTTATGAAATTTCAAAAAAATTTCTGACATCTGCTGAAATTTTAAAGCTTGAAAAATTTGTACTAATTTCTAAATTCTGTTTCAAAAAATTTCTGAAATCAAGTTTCAAAAAAATTTATGCTAATTTCGGAAATTTCGAAAAAATCTCCGAAAATGGTTGAAAATTGAAAGTTTCGCAAATCTATGCTGTAGATTTTGATTATTTTGAAGTTTTAAAAAAAATTCTGACATTCAAAAGTTTTAAAAAAAATTGTGCAAAAATGCTTTAAATTTCGAAGTGTCAAATATCTATGAAAATGCCCAAAATCAAATTTCAAAAAATCTATGAAAATTTCTGAAATTAAAAGAAGAAGAAGAAGCAAATATTTGTAATGTGAAGGAATTTAAAAGTTGATGCAAATTTCTGTTATTTTGAAGTTTAAAAAAAAGTTTATAAGCTGAAATTCCGTTTTTAAGAATTTTCGCACATTTCTAGAAAATTCTGTTTCAAAAAAATTATTCGAATTTCTGAAAAATTCTGTTTCAAAAAAATTATTCGAATTTCTGAAATTCTGTTTTAAAAAATTTACTCAAATTTCTGAAATTCTGTTTTGAAAAATTTATTCGAATTTCTGAAATTCTGTTTTAAAAAATTTATTCGAATTTCTGTCCCAAAAAATTTATTCGAATTTCTGAAATTCTGTCCCAAAAAATATATGTGAATTTCTGAAATTCTCTGTTTTAAAATATTTATGCGAATTTCTGAAATTCCGCTTCAAAGGTCTTACACGAATTACAGAAATTCTGTTCCAATTCTATTTTAACTAAAAATTTGCAGATTTCTGAAATTGAGAATTTCCAATCATTTTACCACACAAAAATTCAAATTCCAGGAAAAAATTCCGAAAGATTTAACATCTAACAACCAAAACAATACACACTATTAATAACGAAAGATCAACATTTGGCGAGCTTGGCGGCGAACACGCCTGTCAGTTCTTTTTTTCCCCACGTAAGGTTCAAGGACAAGTTGGCGATCGATTGTGATAACGTCAACGTGCTTTCGGTTTCTTTTCCCAACATAGGCAACCCCAACGTTAAAAAACAAAAAATGTAAATAGGAAAACTAAAACCTGTGTGTTCAGTCGTATTTTCCATTATGCGCCGTTTAACGAAATCAGCTCACAACACGCTTAATAATCGTGCGGGGAAGGTCGAGCCCCTCTCTCCTCATATTCGATATTATTGGTTGTTGGGACTCAGAAATGTCAGCCAAGATCCACAATGACAAACGGATATTGTCGTTTTGGATCTTGTTGATCACTGCGTCGGTCATGCAGCGACGGTGCCGTGGACGGCAGCCTGGAGATGACCTCAGCGATATCACGTGGGCCCATGCCGTCAACAGTCGCGCTGAACTCGAAGATGCCTTGAGTGGTAAGGATATTTCTATTTTTTTTATTTTTATTATTATGTAATTAAATGCGGCTTCAAACTCTTTGGAGGTGACAATTTTTTGAAATTATGATAAAATTTCGGGCCCTTTTCGTCATGGCCATTTCCGCCTCTGCAGAGGCGGATATTTATGGCTTCACCACCCTTTCTCCTGTTCTAGTCAGATTTTCGGTTCAAGTATTACGTAAGCAAATTTTTAGCCAAAGTTTGACCTCCCCCCTCCCCTGTCAGCAAAACTCTGACCCTTCCCAGCAAAATTTCGTCATCAGCTCTGTCCCTCTGAATCCTAACGCATATTGTTGGGATCTGAGACGTATACGGAAGGGGGGGGGGGCTCGTGCCCCCCTCCCAGGATCAAAGCATTATTTTTTTAATCCAAAAAAGTATTTTTTTAAATTTGAAATTTCGGGAGACAATACCTTTTTATATATTATTATAATAAATTTCTGTTAATTTCAATGTTATTTGAAGGCTATGAACTCAAAATTTATCTTGAATAAATTCATTGCGACCCAACCTCTAAGCCATATAATGATAAATCGCATAAAGGCCCTTGGGCCGCGGGCTAAATATAGCCCTGGGGGGTCATATGATGCGGCCCGCACTCCTTAAACCTAATTTTGTGAAAATGAACTGAGCGGCACATTTACAGATCGCCAAAGTGTCCCGTGGTACAATTCCAGAACATTTAAGCGGCCCGTGGCTCATTTTCAGATCACTTAAATGACCCGGGAGACACAGTTCCAGAATCCTTAAGTGATCCGTGACACATTTAGAGATCCCTTGAGTCACATGGGACGTAGTTTTAGAGCACTTAAGTGGCCCCAGTGCGGTTCTACATCACTCAAGTTACCCGCGGCACATTCTCAGATTATTTAAGTGATCCGCGGCATATAATTGCGGATCACTTGAGTTATGCGTGGCACTGTTCCAGAGCACTTACGCGGCCCGGACACATTTCTAGATCACTTGGATCCGCGAAACATTTAGAAATCCCTAAAGTGGCTCTGTAGGACACTTATCAATACGGGGGGGGGGGAAGAGAATATTACTTCAAGTGCCCACAAACTATCGAAAGGTTTTTCTAGTTTTTGGCGCAGCAGCGAGTAAGATGTCATTAAAAATATTTCATATTTTCATAAAGGATGGTTGATGACGTAAGCATTATCCAAACCTCCCCCTTGTCATCAAAAGTCACCAAATCGGAAACCTCTTCCCCCCCATCGATGATGACGTAATACTTGAACGGCCCCTTTGACAAATTTTTACCACCCTGAGCAACAGACCGCTTAGCTCCCACCCGTCTTCAATCTTTTGGTCACTCACATGCTTGAACATTTTCTTGGTCACTCTGAACCACTGACTGACCTGGTCCCTCGCTCTCTGAGTCAGTCTTTTCATAATCACTCATTCACATGCTTGCAAAAACTCCAGCAGGTCGCTCACTGGCCTGGTTCCTTGCTCTCTTGGTAACTTGTTTGGTCAGTCACTGAGCTGGTTTGTTGCTCTATCAATCCACCAATTTAAAATTCGATAATTTTATATAAAAGGTGCTCAGTATTTTATATATGTTCCTCTGTCTATACATTTTTCTGTCCTTTTCTGATTTAATTAAAGTTTTATCCTTCCGTCCGTCGAAGTATAAAGCATGTTATTTGTGGAACTTTGGTCGCTCGTTGGTCGATTAGGAAGCCTTTCTCTCTCTTTGACAGGAACGTTTTGTATTTGGGGCAAATGCACTCTTCGATGTTCTTACAATTGCAGGATGAAATAAATGTCAATCAATAATTTACGGCGAAACTCTTCTAATTGATTCTTCTGTATTTTAGGGTGTGATTTTAAAAGATTTTTGTATTTCATGCATGATACGCCTTCAACATCGCTTTCACTCGCTTATGTTGGACAGAAGGAATAGAAGCTCTTGACCATATTTCTTCAATTTTTGCCCCGTCCTCTAGTTCTTTATACGTGGGCTCTTTATTAGTTTCATTATCACGTTTTATCTTATGACGGTTCCACTCATAGAACTTCATAACATCTTCGTAGGTTGGTAATATATTGCATTTAATGTCACTTGAATCACGAAATAACAGACATTTCCACATTTGAACGAGTATGATCCATGATGAAAATGGCACAAGCACCACAGTGCAGTGGAACATTCGTTAATACGACTCTCATTCATACGACTTTTACTCATTTACTCATTCATTATACATGTTTGGCTTTGGTCGCAGTTCATTCCTATACGTTTTGTTAAAATATTTAATTTATTAGAAGCACAACATCAATTACACGGCGTTTTCATTTCGACTCGAAACTCGGTAAAAACTTTATTTCTGTCAATAGGATTTCAATGTTTTTTGTAGGTAGCAAAAGACATTATCACCAGAAAAGCCATAATTTTTAGTGTGATTTTAAACGGATACATAAACATTCAGCAAGCTGATGACCCCCTTTAAAGTGGGCTCTAAAATGGTTTGTTTATTGTAAGCTTTTGAGAACTGTGGTGAGATTCGATTTGTATTTTATCTCACAGATGGCGGCACTTGTAAAGCCGACGCCATTGGATTGTCGCGCGGGAAATCGCAAGAGAAGCGATCAAACCATCAAGAGCTTAACATGTCGCTCCGTAGATTTTTTTATTTCGTCTTATGTTTCGTGTTGTAAATAAATAATTATTTTAAGAAATTAATCAATTATCCTGAATCCATCATTTTATCCAAATCACGCAACCTCATAACCCAAAGTATGGTGACCGCGGACTTCAAACAAGTTACAGTTTCTTCACTGCAGCACGAGGCAATCTACTGGCATTTCCCGTGAGTGAACTTTCGCTTTCCGAAACTTGACATCACTTTTCCTGGATTTTCATCATGGAAGTAAGTGCCGTTCAGGTACCACTTTTTAACCACCATGATCCAGCGCTGTGGTTTATCATGTATGAAAGCACTTTCGCTCTCGCTGTTCCGAAACCGGTAACCGAATCTGTCACAAAGTACAACTATGTTGTCGCGAATCTGCCTCCGGAAAGTGCGGCTCTTGTCCGGGACATTCTCGTTAATCCGCCGGCCACGGATCCGTATGAAAGGCTGAAATCGGAACTGATTAAACGGTCTAGCGAGTCGTCGTCCACTCAACTTCGAAAGCTCTTAACATGCGGATCATTGGGAGATCGGAAACCATCCGACATTCTCCGCGAATTGCGACGACGAGCGGAATCGCATTCTGTCTCCGACGAATTGCTGATGGAGCTTTTTCTCCAACACCTACCGGCATCAACTCAGTCCATTCTCGCTGCTGTCACTCCACTCGTTCTCGAGAAAGCTGCTGAACTCGCCGACAAAATTCATGAAGTGAACCCTCAGCATGTTGACGCAGTTGAGAAACCGCAACAGCCGGATTCCGTCGCGCAACTTCGGGACGAAGTGGCTCAGTTACGCCGCGAGTTGAAAAACATCCTGCGTTCGCGCAGCAACTCTCGCCAACGTACCTCACGTGCGCGCAGTCCGCATCCACGATCGGAAAACTGCTGGTATCACAAGAAATTCGGCAACAACGCCAAAAAGTGCGTGTCGCCGTGCAAGTTTCAAAAAAACGGGGCGGGCGAGGAGTAATCGCGACATGCTCCTTGCCACAGGCATCTCGTCGCCTTTTTACCATGGACAGAAATTCCAAAATTCGATTCCTGATTGACTCTGGATCCGATGTTTCTATCCTTCCAGCATCACCATCACAACGACGCTGCGACGCCACTATGAAGCTCTCTGCTGCTAATGCTTCATCCATTAGTGTTTATGGTCAAAAGAGGGTGACATTAGATTTCAATCTCCGTCGTAATTTCACTTGGACTTTCCTACTGGCTAATGTTTCCACACCCCTCATTGGGGCAGACTTTCTGTTCAACTTTGATCTTGTTCCGGATCTCCGACGACGATGTTTACTAGATAGGACAACAAAACTCAACGCTGACTGTGATCTTCACATTGCAGAAGTTCACTCAATCAAACTCATCGAAGGTGACACCATCTACCACAGCCTTCTCAGCAAGTTTCCCGACATCATCAAACCACCACAACCAGGACAACCTGTGAAACACTCTGTCGTGCATCATATCGAGACTGTTGGTCCACCTCTGCATGCCAAACCAAGACGTCTAGCTCCTGATCGATTGAAAATCGTGAAGCAAGAATTTCAGCAGATGCTTGACCTTGGCCATTTACGACCATCGAACAGCTGCTACGCATCACCTCTGCACTTGGTCCCAAAAAAGGACAGTGATGAATGGCGTCCAGTTGGTGATTACCGAGCTTTAAATGCACAGACTATGAAGGACCGGTACAGTGTTCCAAATGTTCTGGACTTTACATCTGAATTGCATGGTAGTAAAATCTTTTCTCACGTAGATCTCATCAGGGCCTATCATCAGATTCCTATACATCCTGAAGATGTCCATAAAAGTGCTATTATCACACCATTTGGGTTGTTCGAGAGCACTCGAATGCAATTTGGCCTTTGCAACGCTGCAGCCACTTTCCAAAGGTTTATTGACGAGGTCACTCGAGGACTTCCATTTGTATATGCCTTTGTTGATGACATACTGGTAGCCTCGAAATCACCAGAAGAGCACATCGAACATCTAGGGATGTTATTCGAACGTCTGCAAATATATGGCCTCAGCATCAAGCCCTCTAAATGTGTATTTGGTGGTTCATCAATTGAATTTTTGGGTTACCAAGTTTCTGGATCTGGCATCGAGCCTTTAACAGATCGTGTTGATTGCATCCTGAACTTTCCTAAGCCAAAAACCATCACTCAATTACGACGTTTTCTTGGTCTCTTCAACTTTTATCGTCGTTTTGTGCCCAGAGCTGCACACATCTTAACACCTCTACACAAGTTTTTGGAGGGAATAAAAAACAAAAAGAAATCCAAAAGAGCTACTCAAACCAAGCCAGCTGATATCCTTCAGTGGACTGATCCAGCCGAGCAAGCATTCATCGATGCGAAGCAAGCTTTAGCGGGTGCAACATTACTTCACCATCCAATTCCTGGTGCCAAGCTAAGTCTATGGGTTGACACCAGTGATTTAGCAGTCGGTGGTTCGCTAATGCAATCAAATGGAAAAGGATGGGAACCCATTGCATTCCTGTCCATGAAACTGACAAAGAGTCAACAGAAGTTCTCCACTTACGACCGAGAACTGTTAGCAATGTACACTGCTGTCAAAAGATTCCGGCACATGCTAGACGGCCGTGAGTTCATAATTTTCACCGATCAGAAACCTCTCGTCTTCGCCTTCAAGCAAAATCCTGATAAATGCAGCCCACGTCAATGGCGACACCTCGACTTCATCTCGCAATTCAGCACTGATGTTCGTCATACTAAAGGTGCAGATAATGTGGTAGCTGACGCTCTTTCAAGAATAGAAATCAACTCGATTTCCAAATCACCATTCCTGGATTTTGACCTTTTTGCAACTGCTCAACGAGAGGATCCTGAATTAAAACAGTTACAGCAAGACAACTCTAATTCACTGACTTTCAAGTCAATGCCAAGTCCATTTACCGCAACAGAACTGGTGTGTGATGTGTCTACAGGCTCACCAAGACCATTTGTTCCAGCGAGCTTCCGCAAGACTATTTTTCATCATTTCCACAATCTTGCTCATGCAGGTGTAACATCATCTATTCAGCTAATATCTGCAAGATACGTTTGGCCTAACATGAGAAGGAACATCAAAGATTGGGTAAAGTGTTGCAATGAGTGCCAACGCTCAAAGGTTCATAAGCATACCAAAACACCTTTAGGCACCTTTGCAACACCCGATGCAAGATTTTCTCATATTCATATCGATCTGGTTGGACCTCTGCCTCCTTCAGAAGGAAAGACATACTGCTTAACAGTAATTGATCGCTACACCAGATGGCCGGAAGTCATACCTGTAGCAGACATCACAGCAGACACAGTTTGTCGTGCCTTGTTCGATGGTTGGATTTGCCGTTATGGATGTCCATCAACCATAACAACCGATCAAGGACGGCAGTTCGAATCATCACTCTTCAGAGAACTGATCAACCTGCTTGGCACTAGCAGGATTCGTACCACTGCTTACCATCCACAGGCCAATGGCATGGTCGAACGGTTCCACCGTGTCTTAAAAAGCTCATTGAAAGCACATGAGAATCCAAAGTGGACCGTCACATTGCCAGCCATCTTACTTGGTCTCAGGGCAGCCGTCAAGCCGGATATCAAAGCCTCTAGTGCCGAGTTAGTTTTTGGTACATCTTTGAGATTACCTGCAGATCTCTGCACGGATACACCCTGTCAGCTCTCATCAACATACACATACGTACAACAGCTCAGAGAGCGTATGAATAGTATCAAACCATGCAAAACATCAGCTCATGGTCAATCCAAAATTTATGTGCATCCTCAACTGCAAACTTGCTCACATGTGTTTCTTCGAATTGACAAGATCACACCACCTTTGACACAACCATATACTGGACCCCATGAAGTGATTTCTCGTAATGAAAAAAATATCACTTTAAATGTAAATGGGAGAAAGACCTGTGTTTCACTTGACAGAGTGAAACCCGCATTTATCTTTAACGATGTCTGTGTGGAACTTGACAAAAACAAGCTCGAAGAAAAGAAAAATGACACTGTGCCAGTACAACCATATGTCACTAGGTCTGGCAGAAAAGTCAAATTCAGTCCTAGGCTGATAACCGAAATTAATTTTGTTTCGAATTGTGCATCATAATATTTTTTTGCATCTTGTATTTCATGCATCTCATTTATATTATGCATCCGATATATATTTTGTACAGCTTATTGAATTTTCTGCATTTAATTGTACATTTTGCATCATATTTTTTTTTTAAGTGTATACTTATTGCACATGATTTCCTGCATCATTGTATTATGTCTTGCACATCTACTATTCTGCATCTTATGATTAATTTTTTGTATCACATTTTCATTTTGCATCTCATTTATCGTTCTCTCACCATGTTCCTTCACTGGGGGGAAACTCATGTGGTGAGATTCGATTTGTATTTTATCTCACAGATGGCGGCACTTGTAAAGCCGACGCCATTGGATTGTCGCGCGGGAAATCGCAAGAGAAGCGATCAAACCATCAAGAGCTTAACATGTCGCTCCGTAGATTTTTTTATTTCGTCTTATGTTTCGTGTTGTAAATAAATAATTATTTTAAGAAATTAATCAATTATCCTGAATCCATCATTTTATCCAAATCACGCAACCTCATAACCCAAAGAACTATGGAAACGCGGCGAGCCATAAACAAAATAATTTGCATTTTTCGAAAGGCAACCATATTAGATGTACAGACCATACTACTTCTTCGCATGCTACATGTTCCTTCCGAGTTTTTTTCATTGTGTTACTGCTTCGTTTCCTAGCGTTATTCCCGAAGCATTTGCAACTGGTATGCTGGTGAGAAGCATGTACAATATATCAGTTTGTTCTTTCATTTCCAGTAGACAGATAAAGAGAACCGCTCACAACCCCGGACTGATGCAAAGCAACTTACTTTCGTTACTTCAAAAGAGGTAGGGTTGTGTCGGAAAAAGTTAGCAAAGATTGATAGTAGTGGCCCCCTTGTCCCCGGCTCGCAAGTATCACATCACTCGCGTCGTTTTTCCCATGAAGACAGCTATCAAGTCGATGTAACGTACAAGCCATTTGACTAAAAATGGATAGCTAAACTCTAATGACCAGGGAGAAAAATTACAGGCGCGCTCAAGAGTGGCACATAATTGCTGGAGACCGCATTTCCAGTAGAATTTCCTTTGGTTGTGGTATCTTGCTTGCTAACTGGCTGCGTGGAATCGGCTGTTCTTAATTTCTGAAAAAAAGTCAGCTGTATTTCTTTTTTTCTTCATTCCCCTCTCTTCGGATCTGGAGACCACCCAATGCCCGAATTTGAATGGTTTTGTGATACTACTGTTGTTTATCTATTATATTGCTCTAAAATAGAATGTTTTAACTCCGGCATATGACAACCCGGTAACTTCAGATCCTTTCTACTGCCAGGGTCGTTTTCACTTTAATGAGCATAAAAAAAAAATATCAATCAATGGTCATATCCTTCGCCTCGGACATCCTCCATCTGTTCTTTGTCTGACTTCTTATGAGAGCAAAAGACCTATTCCATAGAAGTTGGTCCATGCAAAACTTATATTTTCAGTTGAACTTCCCTTCTTGACCGAAAAAGATCAGTCATAAAAAATCGAACTGGCAAATGGCGAAATCTTTTTGTGTGCGTTTTTTCTTTGACTTCCTTCATATTGGCAGGGTTTGAAGTTGCTTCAGGAAAAGAAGAAAAGGGCTTTGCCTCACCAGTGGTAACTTTTATCTTCACTGGTGGGGCAAATAGAAAGGCACTAGTGGGGCAAAATCCCCTCCAGTTAACATGTAAAAAAAGGCTTGTAGCCAGATTAAGGTATTCTGCAGGTCTATTGCTATACATGACAGATTGTCTTGAATAAAGTGATATTAATATACAATAATGCTATTGACATTTGTATTTAACGATAATTCAAGTTATTCTACAGTTTTATGTTCCCAAAAATGGCTAATTTGGACAAGTGGAAAACACCTCCTGAGTAACGAATCCTCAGAATGACTGCTATCTCCTCCTCTTAACCAGATCATTTTTTAATTATTTCTGCTCTTTTAAACATTTTTCAGAATTTAATTTAACGAAGCAGGGATATTCTTCAACAGCGAGGAATTCAAGAGAAAGAGAAGCATGGAACTTTAGCTCCTGAAAGTTTAGGTTCCATTAAAAAAAAAGTTATGATTCTGGTTACATAACTAAAGGTTTTATTTTTGACGTATCTCGGGACACTTTTAAATACATTTTCTGCAGGGTTTGAAAAAATTGGAGAAAAAAAATTCAGGCATCATCCTGATTTCTCTTAATTTTCATTATCCAAATTCATTTATTTTACCACAATCTTCTTACTACAGTTCTGCATGCAGCTCAAGGTTGAGATACAATTATGCAGAAGTGGGTGTGCTTGTGTGTGAACAATTGTTTCCTCATTGCATCGTCAGTTTTATCGATCAAATACATAGTTAAAATGCACCAAAAATGTATATTTAGACATAATATATAAGATATGCGTACTGTACATCCTTTATGTGCACAACTTTTAACCGAACGATCGCGATATCTTGGGTTCTAAAAGTTTTAGAATGAAGCGGTTTTCACCAAACATTATGATTTGTGATTTTCTACCCGACTATGTGCAATTCGTTTTGATGAGGGGTTAGCTACATATTTATTATTGTTCAAACTTCATAATCTTCAATATAAACCTTTATTGTTTTCCATCTTATTTGATCTATCGCATTGAATTTACCCTAAAAATAAAATTTCATCCCTGTAAGTATAAAAATGGGAGAGATATGAGTGAAAATGTGTTTGGGGACACTAAACATTGAGAAACTGAATTTGAAGGTTGATTGCAGTGGAAGAAACACACACCAAACAAGTTTCGAACGATAAATACTCCATATGATACGCGAGTGTTTGGATTTGGTGCTGTTGAAAAATGAATAGTTTTTACTTTATGGAGGTGAAAAACAAACTTTTTTTTATTACTCTTTATTTTAGTGACTTTATATCAGTGATTGAAAAAATATTTAAACCATAATTATTTCAAACGATGTGTCACAAAGCAATTGTTTGTGACAATTTCATCAATTTAGAAAAAAATACAAGAATTTTCCGTCAAACATTGCACTGCTGTATATTATAATTTTGTTTCATTTTTTGCAATTCCCCCAATTTTTAATAATGCTAAAAAAATACAGATGAAACGAAATGCCGTGGTTGTAGCAGAAACGACTCCACCAATAGCAACTACCCTAAACTTGGCGCATACTAAGATGATTTAGGCTATTGGGAGAACCGTGATTTATTGATTATCTCCATAAATATTAACATCAATCTGGTATTAATTTTCTTTGCACATGGCTAAGGAATGGAACGAATTTCTGAAATAGTGAAAAATTGCAAAATTTCGTTGTTTATTTGTTTACTCGAAGACTTAAAAAAAAATGTTTGAAAAATTGGATTGATGACTTATTTATCGTATGTATCACCGTATACTTAAAACAATAATTGCCTATTTCAGTAAAGTTATGAGCTTCATATTTAAACATTTTCGCATGATTTGTCACGAGAATTTTTCAATGAGTTCCAAATTTATATCTGGTATATGGTCCCTAAAAGTTGTCATTTTCATATAATCGCTCATATCTTGCGAAATAGAGGTTGGATTGGAATGGAAATTGATTCTGGTGGGTTTTCGATTATGCTGATCCGAATGAAATAAAAATTAATGTATGATTATATTCATAAATTTTCAATATATGTTTTAATAATTCATGACTCATATTTTAAAAACAGCCAAATTTAAAATGAGTAATAAAATTGTTTGGCTCGTTAGAATAAAAAGTAATGAGATTCCTATATTATTTTGGCAATTATGCTCAAACATAAGATGTTTCTGTTTAACATCACGAAACTCGTTTTTCAATAATTTATATTTAATAAATTAATGAAATTTGGTATTTCGGCATTTTTTGAGATACTGAATCCAAACGTGAAGAAAAAATTGGGTTACCATTGAACTTTCAAAAGTTGGATCTAGTTTTAACATCTAGATGACCCCTTAAGAAAAAATGAACTTGATAATAATAATAATATTTATTGTTTAGGGCCAATTGCCCCGTTACAAGGAGAAAGAAAATATAAATATATATGCAAACAAAAAGAGGGAGTAAAAACGGAAAAAAAATAAAATAAATAAATATAAATAAAAAAAATAATAAACATGTGAGAAGCGTGCATGGTTAAACATTCGACTAAATTAAAAGAGGTATATCTATATATATAAAATTGATTTTCTGTGTGTGTGTGTATGTTCTCTATACAAATCTACAATTTTAGATCGATCGTCGCCAAATTTTGCATATATACCAAATGGGACCCGACTTGAACGATAGGCTACTTTAAAATTTCGTCAGCCCAGGGCAAATGCCCCAAACGGGCAAAAAAACTGTCCGGCAACAATGGTTTTTGGGCCTCAACAATCACTTTCCGAACGTTTACTTTGGTTACCGTGGTTCCCTAGCAATGCGTTTCAGACGTGTATATGCCTTTACAACGGTTTGTCACTTCTTTAATCCTGTTAGTATATGTATAATAGTTTATGCCTTTATAATGGTTTGCCACATTTTCAATATACTCTCAGTAATGAGGCTTTTTGAATAGACGTCATAATCATCATCAGCATCGCTTTGAGAGTCTGGAAAAGGGTGATCCTCATAGAAATCAGTGCTAAAATTGTCGATTTTACTGTAGAAATGCGGAAATTAGTGGGATTTTCCGCTCCATCAATAATTTTAAAAATTGTATTGAATTCTCGATTTTTGAAATATTCAGTTCGCTTAGAGAGATATACGAAGCCCAGGAGATTAAATATGAAGCCAAACCTATACTTTTGAGTTGGATATTCGAGCAATATCATTGATTTCATTTATATCTTCTCAAGTATGAAAATTAATGTCTCCATATTGTCTCTTTTGATATTTATTTGCATAAATTCATGTGGGTTAGGATATTTTAAAATTAGTTATGAGGCCGTGAAAAGTGCATCGAAAAAAATCCACAGCTTTAACCAAGGATTTTTGGAAGCTGGAACAGACAGATGGATAACTTGAAGTTCAGGGGGGGGGGGCGATCGAAATACCTAGCGCCCCTTAAAAAATGAAAAATATATATTCATTTCTACGTTTCTGTGTAAATCTAGATTTGTTTATTTCATGAATCGCGCAGGTCGCCATATTGGTTAACTTGGACACGGTTTGTATGTCCCTCAAGAAAAAGAGAGGGAGATATCACGTGATCCAAAAAAAAGCCTCATTGAAGAAAACCCGGGCAGCGCCGGGTATTATAGCTAGTACATATATATTAAAGATTAAAAGGGGAGGGGGAAACACACTAGTCAGAACTGGAAAGTTGTGCACAAATTAATTCACACACACAGGGCCGCAACTGGGGGGGGGGGGGAGCAGGTCGCCCTCGTGCCCTGGACCGGAAAGGGCGCAGAATGTACTCTCAGATCTCTCCTTCATCACTACAAGGGGGCGCCAAAATGCACACCTGCCCCGGGTGACCAAGCATCCAGTTGCGGCCCCACATATGTATACACAAATACAGACGTATATATTAAACATGTTTAAAAATTGAGATGCAATATAGAGTCGAACAGGAAAATACAAAAAGAATGAAAAAAAAAAAATAGTAATAATAATTAGGGAAAAAAAATGAACAAAAAGCAAACAAATTTATTCAAGGGGGAAAAATTAACAATAGAATGCGGGAAATAAAATAGCAGATAGTGTGTTCATTGCCTTCCTTTTGCCCGGGGATTATTTTTTGTTTTCAGAACATCTATATGTAACAAGGATGACATCACTCTCCGCTATCATACGAAGGTTTTAACAACTGGATGTTGCGAAGAAATATTTTGGAAAGAGAGAAAATTCAACTGCCCCTGCGGGGAATCGAACCCACCGTCCTTTCACTTTCCGGGCGAACGCCCTAGACCACTAGACTACAGAGGCACCGAATCTCTCAATCTTTCCTTGGAGCTCGTGTACACTGAAAGGGACCGTACATGGACGGCCGGACCAGACTCAGGCCAAGCTCACAACTGCTGACGCTGCCACCAGATGGCGACTTACACAAGTAAGTCGTGTCACGAGCTCCAAGGAAAGATTGAGAGATTCGGTGCCTCTGTAGTCTAGTGGTCTAGGGCGTTCACCTGGAAAGTGAAAGAACGTGGGTTCGATTCCCCGCAGGGGCAGTTGAATTTTCTCTCTTTCCAAAATATATCTTTGCAACATCCAGTTGTTAAAACCTTCGTACATCTATATGTCCTCGCTCTCTGCTAAAATGAAATTTCTTAGTTTTAGGATAGACAGGAGAAAGTTGTGTCTGTATGTTAGAAAGGAATGTATATCATTATCGATCAGGATATTAGAAAAATATTTTTTCCTGTAGTACTTATAAGTCGGACATTCCAAAATTACATGAGACCATGTTTCTAATTTTTTCAAATTGCAGAAATTACAATCTCTGTCAGAAGATATTTTGAGAATTTTGCCTTGTATAAATATAGAATTTTGCAACGTTCTTAATTGAAAGAGGACCCTTTTAATCGACAAATCAATTTTCGAGAGTACATAATCTTCCGCAAAGATATGAGTTTTAATAAGCCTGTAGTGTGAATTTCTTATGCTATTTTCCATTGCGCTCATATCCTTTTGAATATTTTGGTCAATATAAACCTGCAAAATCTGGGGCAGATATTTTGCAGCTATGGTAGGGTCCTGCAAAAACCAGACGAAGGCAAATCCGGAGTTTTCCAAGAGAAGTTTGAGATCTGAGGCCCAGTTAAAATTATTTTCTATAATTGAGTTACTAAAAAAATGCAGATAAGAGATCTTACAAAATCTAGATTCAGGCATTTTAAAAATGCGTATCCAGTATTTAATTATCAATTTCATGAACGTCACAGATAAGGCAGTGTAACCGAGTTCTAATCTTATCATATAACCTGGTGTGTATTTGGAGAGATTGAATAATTTTTTTACAAAAATGCAAAAACATTGCTCTAGAGGATTGAGATAATGGATTGACCAGATGGGAGAACCATAAGAAAAAACTGAGGTTACCATACTATTAAATAGTTTAAACCAACCAAACGGGGAGTTAATTTTAGCTCCTGAAAGTAAGGGCCACAGTGCGTTCATTGCAGATGTACCCTTGGCAAAGAAGTAATTTTTTGCTACAAAAAAAAGAACCAGAAGAGGAAAAGGGGATTCCAAGATAGGTGTAAGAACCAACTGTATCCAGTTTTTTATTTTGATAAAAGAAGACATCATGCTTAGAGCATTTTCCGCCTTTACGGAAAACCATAACTTTTGTTTTATTGACATTGACTGTGAGTTTGAAGTCATTGCTGAATTTTTCGAGGATATAAATTTTTTTTCTTAAATTTACTGGTGAATCCGCCAAAATTACTGCGTCATCTGCGTATAGTAGAATGTTAAGTGGCGTGCCGTTAGGAAATGCTAAATCCGAGATTCCAGCTGAATTCAAACGGGTAATAAGAGTGTTCAAAAAAAGTGAAAAAAGTACAGGGCTCAAAACCTCTCCCTGAAGTACACCTGTGTTAACCTCAAACGCTTGTGTTAAGCCTTCTGAGCATCGAACTCTGGCGGAGGCCTTTTTATAGAGATCCGCCAGAATCAATACAAATTTTTCACTCAAATTAAGTTCTCGGAGTACTAACCACAAAATTTGATGGTTAACTGAGTCAAAAGCACTCTTGAAATCAACGAAAGCAGCGTAAAGCTTTCCTCTTTTTCGCTTATGTTTATGCTGCACAAAATAGTTTAGAACAAATGCCTGATCTATGCAACCATAGCCCTTTCTAAAACCAGCCTGTTCTTCCAAAAGGACATTGTGTACACTTAACCAGCTTAAGAGTCTTGAGTTTAAAATTGATGTAAAAAGTTTGGCGACCACGGGTATTAACGAGATTGGCCTGTAATTCGAGGAGCTGTTAAGATCACCTTTTTTGTATATTGGGAAAATAACTATTTCAATCCAGGAGTCAGGTATATTGCTTGCACTGTAAATTTTATTGAATATATTAGTAACAGTCAAAAG
The DNA here is from genome assembly GCF_987345545.1 of Pholcus phalangioides. Taxonomy (NCBI): domain Eukaryota; kingdom Metazoa; phylum Arthropoda; class Arachnida; order Araneae; family Pholcidae; genus Pholcus; species Pholcus phalangioides. The sequence continues at coordinate 5,030,474 of NW_028301637.1, forward strand.
AGAGGATTCTTTGAGGTACTTGAAAAACTCTGGTTTTAAACAGTCCCAGCCAGAAAAAAAAAGAAAAAAGAACTTAACACACTTATGGAATATCTTAAACGAAGAAGAATGCTACTTTTTTTTTTTACAATAAATAGAACCCAAGATATTGCCATCGTTCGTTTAAAAGTTGTGCGTACTGTACATATCTGTTTAAATTAGATATTTTGAGGTTGTGTTTTTAAAAGGAAATTCAATTTTTCCCATTTTGCTCAAAAGACCCGGGTTTTCCCCCCCAAAAAACTGGGTTTTTTACAACCCTGATTGATACACATAGGTATAGAACAAGTCCTATTTTAATAAATAACAGAGATATTCACTTTAAAAATACTTTAGACGACTCTCTTGTAAAATTTTCCTTTTGGCACATGGTGCCAATCATCTCCGATAAACAGAAATAACTCAAACTGCAAATGTAAAATGTAAATTGTTCACCTGTCGGGTTTGTTACTCATCTGAAAAGCAAGTAATATACGACAATATAAAGATTGCAGAGAAAGCACGATTTAATTGTTGTCCGTGTTTTAAGACCAGGATGTGAATCAGCTTCATATGGTTTTGCATCCAAAATGAAACTAAAATACAATAAATATTCTTTTTTACTTTAATTTCTTAAACGAGCATGAGCTCAGACTTTTTTCGATGCATCGCGCGTATAAAAAAATATGAGTCTTACCCCCTATTGAATACTAATAAGTATAACAGATGATTCCAAATCACTTAAGATTGAATTGTAGCGATTGTTCATAAATTATCATTAAAGAAAAATCTCATAAAATGTATGAACTCATCAGAAATGAGTAGCTATATTTGATATTTACTTTGTTTTCGTCAGGAAAGTGTAGAATGAAGAGGAAGTTTTTTCCGTTTTTTTGTTGGTAATCCCTGCGTTTATAATCGAATGTAGTTTTGTGATATTGTATACAATTAATAAAAATGTGGGTTCTGCCAAGCTCCACATTTGCCTCCCTTTTTTCAGGAAAACGTCACATGGAGGAGAGCCGCCTTTCTCATATGGCGGGCGTCGTTAAAATCAATAGAATTTTATTTTGTTTTATCACGCAACCCAGTAGGCAGATTGCACTTACACTTGAATGTTCTGTCTTTTTACCTTCAGAGAGCCGAAATTGAGCTATTGAAATGTGGTCAGCTAGGAAGGGTGCAGCAGCCTCCAGTCATGGAAAGGGAACCCCTTTCTTTTTTTTTTTCTTCCTGACCACTGTACCAACACCCTCCATAGATAGCTCTCCAAGGAAGATACCCCCTTCTTTAGGGGATGTCCGCTGAACTCTTGTCTTTTTTTCAACACCTTCAGTAATTTGAAATGAGTGCTGCTTTGTTTCGCTGGACGCCTACTCAACCTCCCACCTCTACTTGTGACAATACTATTTGGGAAGGCGGCACTATGTAAGGTCAGACTATCATATACATATTTCTCTACTTTAACGGCAGTCTGTGTGGAAAAATACAAAAAAATAAACAATATGGTTTAATAATTATATATTTACGATAGAAATGACACATGACACGTTTACGAAACGTGAATTAAAAAAGAACTTTATTTCCCCTCTTTCTATACTCCAAAATTCGCCGCCCCTTCGAATTTTCCGCCCTGGGCTCCCACTCGTCCAATTATTGAAAGAAAAAGAATTCATCATTGTTTAATTTTTTCCCCTGTATTTTTGATGATCCAAAGTTCATACGCTGATTAAAATCTAGAGGTTTTTTTTCAGAAAGCATCCCCATTAAATTTTTCATATGGAACATAATTTCTCATCTGTTTTTCAAATTTTTGGTTCTATTTCTAATGTCTCTTCCTATGGCTAGTGTTATGTTGGAACAGTATACTAGTTATACTGTGCAATTTCATTGTGCATTTGAATATTACACCGCACTGTATATATTTTGTATAACTGCAAAATGTGGGTAACTATATGTGTACTTCTGGATGCTCAATATGAGTATGCATTTATTTAGCATTTCGATTATACCTCTTGATGATATATAATTCAGGGCTCCCACTCATCCTACTTTTTGGTAAAATGTCCTACTTTTGTTCTACTTTTTATACTCTTTTACCAAATCCTATCGACAAAATTTGTGTAATTGATTTTAATTGAGCACGGAATCATTGATATATTGCCAAATATTACAAATGTTGGAGATTGCAATTAATGATTCTGCCAAAGCAGAAAATGTATCGTGTTTAAGGTTATTTGGGTGTGGGGTGTATGTGGACCTTAATTTATTAATTCTTCATTTGCTTAGTTTGAGGGTTCAACAATTATAGTAGTCATTAAAAACTTCTGTCTGGATGGAAAAAATAATTTTGCATTTATTATTTCATGGTCTTGGACAGTAACTAACATTCATCATTCAAAATTATGGTGCAAGTAGGTGAAACAACAGTCTGCATTACAAAGCAGTGGGATACATAGGCCTATTCTAGGTTTGGTGAATCTGATGCTACCAAATAGCATTCAGTTATCTTCTGTATTTTTAAGGCATGAACAATATTTACAATGCTCAGCAGAGACCTAGAAATGAAAACTCTTCATTTGTCAAAAGCGATTACACTAGCATTGAACAGTAAAATGTAAATAAATCCCTTTTAAAAAAGGATGAACAACGCAGTAAAACTATCTGGTTCGCCTTGCCCTTATTTACATCGGATCTGGTAATTTACACATTTTGCACACTGTGCTTTTGAAAGTGGTCTCGAAGGAGCGTCATTCTTAAAAGACGTACGTCTTCAAAATTTGCTGTGCATTGTCGAAGAGTTGACAATATATATGAGGAGAGACAGAAAAGAATTATCTGTGTGGTTGCTAATACACAGTTTTGGCCAAAAATTGGTTTTGTAATCAAGTCATTTCGCTTTGGCTTGAGTCGATCTTATAGGATACTGAAATAGTGCTATGAAAAAAGAAGTTTAATTAAAAAAAAAAAAATTTTTAGGGATTTTTTTTCCATTATGCTATGATTGTTGTCTAAGGGAGTTACCCCCCTCCCCCCGTTCTACTTTTTAGTCCTGCGTTTTCCTACTTTTTCTAATTTTTTGAGTGGGAGCCCTGTGGTTCGCTTAGTCCCCTTGTAATACACTACTGCCAATACAATCATTCCACATAAGCTTCAGTTTTTTTAAACCGAAGCCCCATTAGAGATTGCATGTTAAATTTCCTGTAGCAAATGGTAAAAAAAATTTCTTCATCCATAACTACTACCAGCAACAGCACAAGACTAACAAAGACTTCTGCAAAACGAATTTTATATAGTGTGATAAGGTTCATTTCTTTTAAAAAATAAATTTCATAAAAAAATTTGAACACAAAATTTATAAAAGATATTTGCCAAGTTTTATAAAATAAATTTTAACAAACTTTATAGTATAATACCGGCCTAAGGCCAGGATTACACTATAAAAGTTTGATAAAAGTACTTTTATAAAACTTGAAAAATACAACCAATGAACTGATCGGTTGCATTAGCTCGAATGTAACCGATCAGCTTATTCGTTATATTTTTCAAATTTTATACAAGTACTTTTACAAAACTTTTATAAAACTTGAAAAATTATTGGGCTAGCCAATAAGCCTCATAGGTTACATTCGGACGAATGCAACCGATAATCTTACTGGTTAAATTTTCCGAATTTTATAAAAGAACTTTTAGAAAATTTTTTAGTGTAATCTTGGCCTAAAACCCGCATTACTCGAAAGTATTAGAAAAATTCTTTTATAAAACTTGAAAAATGCAACCAATAAGCGTATTGGTTACATTTGAGTGAATGTTAACCAATGGGCTTATTGGTTGTTTTTTCAAGTTTGTAAAAGATATTTTGTCAAACTTTTATAGTGTAATCTCGGCCTAAGACACTTCGAAAAATCCCTGTCAGGTTCATCGAAGGCCATAAATCCAGTTTCCCGTTCCCTTTGACGTGACGTCTGGTAGTTGAAAAAACGGCACAAAGACAGCTATAGGCCGCTACACACTATTACTACACATCATGTCAGAGTAGTGTGTAGCGGCTCGTTAATCCTTTAAGGTATCCGACTACGTTGAAAACGTCATTTATTTTTTATAAAAGCCCTATTTGTTGTGATTCCAAAACGGGCCTTGTTTTGTTTATATGATGCTTAGAATGAAAGTTACGTTCACTTTAGACCGATTTCACACACAGACCGATTTCTTTACTATCTGTCTTCTCAAAGATCATAGAAAAAATAATTAAATTTCTTGACAGCATTAATTTTTTTAGTGAGAACCAATTTGGATTCAGAAAGGCAAAAAGTACAGAGGACGCTCTTGTTAATTTTCTTTCAAATGTGTATATAGCAGATAACAATAATTGTAAAGTTGCGTCATTATTTTTAGATATCAGCAAAGCTTTTGATACCGTGAATCATAGTATTCTTCTAACCAAACTAGAATATGCAGGAATTTGGGGTTTGCCACTTAAAGTTTTCAAAACATATCTTACGAACAGAGTTCAAAGTGTGAAAGTAAATTCCGTTTTGAGTTCTAAAAGACAAATTACATCTGGTGTACCTCAAGGATCAGTACTTGGACCTATTTTATTCCTAATATATATAAATGACCTGTATAACTTTAATTTGAAAGGAAAAATCACTGCTTTTGCTGATGATTTAGCTCTTTGTTACTCTGAAAGCTCTTCAATTAACTTGAGGAATAACATGCAAAATGATCTTAACTCAATAAATATCTGGTTTAGAAATAATAATTAAATATAGATAAAAGTAAATATATGTGATTTGGTTCTGGTACTTTCGATGATTTTGGTGTCCTAAAATATCATAGTATGACAGATGGCTGTATCTGGGATTGTATGTGCACAGTTGTAAATAGAGTAGACACCTTTAAGTATTTAGGGATTTTTTTTAGATTCAAAACTATCCTGGAAAACACATATTAATTATTTGAGTGTAGAATTAAATCGGAACATTAGGAAATTTTATTTTATCAGGAATAAATGTTCCCAATCCATTTTAAAACTTCTTTATTTTGCGTTAGTAGAATCTAGATTGAGTTACGGCATTACATGTTGGGGTGGGACATACTTCAGCAATCTTTCTTCACTTTTTGTCACACAGAAGTCCTTCATCCGTATCATTCTGAGTAAAAATAGACTCACGCATACATTTCCACTTTTCAATCAATTAAAGCTACTCCCTCTGCAACATCTGTACGTTTATAAAAGTTTAAAAATGTTTTATAAAAGAAGTGGCCATCTCAATCTGAAATTACATAAGTCTGGAATGAAATTCAGACGTCATACTATACAGGTACCAAGGCCAAATAAAACTCGTTTCCAAAAATTTTTCCTTTATTTAGCTCCCAAAATATTTAATTTACTTCCTCAGTTAATAACAGAACAATCTTCATGTACATCATCTTTTGTCAATTTAAAGTCTTGGTTGTTAACTCAAGAAGATTTGAATTATCTGTTTGATATTGTAATGTAATCTTCTTTTATCTTGCATACGCTGCTAAATGCCAAAATTTTTTGTTTATCAATTCCATTCCTGTTGCCACTTATTTCTTGGTGTTATATATGTATATGTGTGTTTTTTTTTCTTTCTTTTTTTCTCTCGTTATTATTTATGCCGACAGATATGTATCGGATATTGTTTTGTGGGCTCACAAGCTTGCTTAGCCCCTAAATGTTTTGTAACTGTGTTTAAAAATCTTAAATAAAGGAAATTTGAAATTTAGTGTTGCGTTTTTACATACAAGTAATACGCGAATAAAGACTTTAAACGCGTTTTACGAAGAATGCTATTTTTGACATTTTACTTGACCTTGTGACATGATTTGTAAAAATTTATGCATTGCATCCTTACGAAATTTTAATGTGATATTTTGCTATATATTGTTGAGGTTATGAACCAAAATCTAAGGTCTATCACATACATCTTTTGAATTACAGTGTTTTATAGACAAAATGTAGGATGAAATTTCAAAAAATTCACACGTACTTAAACATATATTTTGGTGTAACTTATGAACATATCATGCAATCCTTTAAATTTTGGTTCGTAACCTGCAACATTACTAGCTAAATGCACTGTGAAAATCACAAAGCATTTCATTAATATAATTTTTTGCAATCGTGTTTCGAATATCACATGAATTTTGCCTAAAATTTGACATAAAAACGACTTTTTCAAAGAAAATATAATAGACCAAAATTTGTCACTGTTTTGACCATTTCGAGACACATTCTATCAAAAAATGTATTTAAAGTTCACTCCAGAACCATTTTAAACCAAAGTGACAAGAAAGGTAGTCGTACACCTTAAGTATAGTTCGTGTTAATCCTTTAAGCTCGAACGATCGGGCAGGTGAAATACTTAACAAACATTCATGTTTTCGAAAGTTTCCTGATCTTGAAGGGTTAAGACGGCTTGAAAAATACCTAGCAGGCTCATCGAGGCTATAAAAACCAGTGTTCTGGTTAATATGACATCTATAGGCGACTATGTGACGTTAATGTGACGACTATAAAAGTTAATGTTATGTAGTGTGGCTCGGCCTTAATCGTCACATTAACGTGACGTGGTCCGACGTTACATCAGCATAGCGTGTATGTACCTTAACTTTATTGATACGTGACGAGAAAGGAAACATTTTTTTGTGTCCAATTTTTATCAGATAAAATTTTCTTATCTTGCGAAAATATAGCGATACAGGGTTTCATACGTTTTCACACAGATAAGCAGACGATTAGGGCGTAATTCATGCATGGTTAACAGAAAAGTTTGTAAAGCGCAGTGAACTTCCTGATTTCTGGTTTTTGACATCACAAGCGTTCTGATGCCCCGAACATCTAAGATGGTTGAACAACTTTTTTGTCCTGTCGAAGGAAGCGTGCGATGTTCCGCTATGATAACTGGAAGTTTTACCATTTCTTGGACACTTCCAGACCTTTTCCAGATCAAGAGTGGTTCCGGACATTCCAGAAGAAGCCCGACTTTCCATCCTCAAACCATCTTTAATACGCACTGGTACGCGAAAATATATCCACACGGATTATTAGATGAGCGTGATGATTTCGTGTCGTGTTTTCTCCTATGTAACGGTGCTCCCGAGGATGGTGTAACAGCCACGTATTCAATAAGCTTTCGCAGGACTGACGGAAAATCGATTTGGAAGGGCGAAAAGCAAACCGAAGTGTTTCACGCGAACAAAGAAGGCGGTCGGTCTGAAACTGTAAAACGGGAAGATCTACAAAGCGAGTTATCCGACAACACACTGGTTGTAGGCATCGAACTGATCTTCTCTATGCCTACGGTTGTGGTCGGTAAGAACATCACCTTTTTCTCTGGAAGGAGTCCTTTTGTGAAGTTGGTCGAAGATTTGAAGTCAGCCGACGAAGACAGTTTCGACATGATCTTGGCAGTGAAAGGCGTCGACATACCTGTCCACACCATTCTCCTTGGTAAGAGATCCAATGTTTTTTCCGCAATGTTCCGTCACGACACGCTGGAAAAGAAAACGCGTCGAGTGGAGATCGACGACTTCGATCCGGAAGTCGTAAAGTCATTCGTCGAATTCATATACGGTGGCACCGTCAAAGACGTCGACATCAACCTCGCGATCGAGTTACTCAGAGTTGCCGACAAGTACGACGACGATGACTTGAAGCAGTACGCGAGCAATTTTCTAATGTCCCAGCTCAACGATGAGAACGCTCTGAAGATAGTCATCGCCGCTGATGCCACCAATAATTCGATTCTCAAGAAGAGGGCTATCGATCATTTCTGTGGTTCCAGTACAGAGGTCGACGCCGACGAATATTGTTGGTTTATCGAGCGTGCCGACAAGAGCTTACTGGCCGAATTGATAAGCTGTTTCAAATCTCCGGAATGACGTTCTATACTTTCGTGTGGAAAAAGTTCATTGTCATGTCATCATGACGCTATATGGTAAAAAAAAAATGATTCATTGAATTTTTCAAATACGTATGTTAAATATGGGATCCATAATTAACAGTTCATAATATTGTAATTATATGTCAGGTAAATCACAGGCATGTAATCAAGTAAAGATTTTTTTCATGTAATATCAAATACAATGATTTTATAACTCTCAGCCATTTTGTGTGCTGTATTAAAGCAGGGCTTCTTAACGTCTTTCAGCCGCGACCCAAAATAAACAATATGATCAATACCCAAAGGTTAAGTTTCAATTTGAAAATTCTTATGGAATATACAGTGGAACTTTGGTTAATTCGAACTTTTACGAACCCCCTTTAAGTTTTATATATAACTAGCCATAATACCCGGCGCTGCCCGGGTTTTCTTCAATGAGGCTTTTTTGGATCACGTGATATCCCCCTCTCTTTTTCTTGAGGGACATACAAACCGTGTCCAAGTTAACCAATATGGCGACCTGCACGAAATAAACAAATATAGATTTACACAGAAACGTAGAAATGAATATATATTTTTCTTTTTTTAAGGGGCGCTAGGTATTTCGATCCCCCCCCCCCCCTGAACTTCGAGTTATCCATCTGTCTGTTCCAGCTTCCAAAAATCCTTGGTTAAAGCTGTGGATTTTTTTCGATGCACTTTTCACGGCCTCATAACTAATTTTAAAATATCCTAACCCACGTGAATTTATGCAAATAAATATCAAAAGAGTCAATATGGAGACATTAATTTTCATACTTGAGAAGATATAAATGAAATCAATGATATTGCTCGAATATCCAACTCAAAAGTATAGGTTTGGCTAATTACTTCATATTTAATCTTCTGGGCTTCGTATATCTCTAAGCGAACTGAATATTTCAAAAATCGAGAATTCAATACAATTTTTAAAATTATTGATGGGGCGGAAAATCCCACTAATTTCCGCATTTCTACAGTAAAATCGACAATTTTAGCACTGATTTCTATGAGGATCACCCTTTTCCTGACTCTCAAAGCGATGCTGATGATGATTATGACGTCTATTCAAAAAGCCTCATTACTGAGAGTATATTGAAAATGTGGCAAACCATTATAAAGGCATAAACTATTATACATATACTAACAGGATTAAAGAAGTGACAAACCGTTGTAAAGGCATATACACGTCTGAAACGCATTGCTAGGGAATTACGGTAACCAAAGTAAACGTTCGGAAAGTGATTGTTGAGGTCCAAAAACCATTGTTGCCCGACAGTTTTTTGCCCATTTGGGGCACTTGCCCTGCTCTGACGAAATTTTAAAGTAGCCTATCGTTCAAGTCGGGTCCCATTTGGTATATATGCAAAATTTGGCGACGATCGATCTAAAATTGTAGATTTGTATAGAGAACATACACACACACAGAAAATCAATTTTATATATATAGATAGATTTAATGTTAAAATTTCATACAAGATATACGGAAGACTGGATGTTGTGAAGATATTTATTATTTTAGATGTTAATTTTTCAAGGAAGGAAAAAACTCATCTCTGCCTCTACCGGGAGTCGAACCCGGGTCCCTCGATTGCCGGACGAGTGCTCTGACCACTAAGCTACAGAGGAGATAGAGATTTTCCTTCGCTAGAGCGTATATATGCCGAACGGAACCGTGCAATGGACGGTGAAACCGATCAGCTAATAGCTCATGGACGACGAGCCACCAGAGGGCTATATATATGACATGAATGTCGCTCTCCACTTGTTAATACAAGATATACGGAAGACTGGATGTTGTGAAGATATTTATTATTTTAGATGTTAATTTTTCAAGGAAGGAAAAAAAATCTCCTCTGTAGCTTAGTGGTCAGAGCACTCGTCCGGCAATCGAGGGACCCGGGTTCGACTCCCGGTAGAGGCAGAGATGAGTTTTTTCCTTCCTTGAAAAATTAACATCTAAAATAATAAATATCTTCACAACATCCAGTCTTCCGTATATCTTGTATTAACAAGTGGAGAGCGACATTCATGTCATATATATAGCCCTCTGGTGGCTCGTCGTCCATGAGCTATTAGCTGATCGGTTTCACCGTCCATTGCACGGTTCCGTTCGGCATATATACGCTCTAGCGAAGGAAAATCTCTATCTCCTCTGTAGCTTAGTGGTCAGAGCACTCGTCCGGCAATCGAGGGACCCGGGTTCGACTCCCGGTAGAGGCAGAGATGAGTTTTTTCCTTCCTTGAAAAATTAACATCTAAAATAATAAATATCTTCACAACATCCAGTCTTCCGTATATCTTGTATTAACAAGTGGAGAGCGACATTCATGTCATACTTAAAATTTCATGTTTGATTCAAATTTTTTTCGAATGCTTTGGATTATTCGAAGTTGGAGGGGAAAAAAAAGCATTGCTTTCGTATGAGCAAATTTAGTTTGGAAAAATTCTACAAGAATTCAGACTTTGCTTCTCTCAACGAATGTGTTATTCAACATCTTTCGCCACTTTACGATCAAGGGCGTAACATCACGTCCAAACGCCAGTGGGATAAATTCAAACAAGTCTATCTGTTTTCTTTCCTCTCTCTTCTCATCGCCACGAAACTGTTGCAACCCTATGAAAAAAAGTAGTTCAAAGTAGTTCTTTTTACCCCCCGTCATGAGGAGGTAAAAAGCTTCTACTTTAAGCTTAAATAGGTTCTACTATATGCATTCGAATAGGTGAGGGTGAAAAGAGAAATATACACTGCTCAAAACAATTAGGGGAGCACATGGTTTTAACAAAATTACGCAAAGATGTATACCGATAAGTAACATAAAATGAATCATCCATAATTTAAAGCCTAGCAGGAAACGGAAGAAGAAAACTTCATATGCAAATCAAAGTTCATGACGTCAAAAACCAGAAAAAGGAGATAAGGACAGAAATCGGGATGTTGCAGAAACGTCTGTTTTACTGCCGTGACTGTGAAATTCGATTGCGCAGTATTTTTTTTTTTGAGACAAGGTGACTTGAGGATGTCTCAACAACGTGATTTACCGGAATCCATGGCATGGCGTGTTATAGGCAGACTGGAATCCGGGCAAACACAACGTAGTGTCGCGGACGCTGTTGGAGTCGCCAGAAGTGTTGTTGCAAGGCTGTGGAATCGATTCCAAGAAACAGGAAATGTTAGACGTCGACCAGGGCAAGGTCTGCCACGCGCCACTACAGCAACTGATGACCGGTATATACGGTTAACAGCCCGTCGAAACAGAACCGAGAATGGTACGCAGCTGCAAAGACGGTTGCTCTTGGCAACAGGACGAAGGGTGTCCAGCCAAACAGTACGTAATCGGCTTCATGAGGGAGGGCTCTATGCACGTAGGCCAATGGTCTGCATTCCGTTGACCCCACGCCACCGTGCGGCCCGGAGAAGATGGGCTGCTGAACATCGAGATTGGGAACAACATGATTGGAGCCAAGTTCTGTTGGCCACAGACGAGTCCCGATTTAGTCTGGAGTGTGACACCCGACGTGTTCTGGTATGGAGGGACAGGGGCACTCGAAATAACCCCGCATTCGTTCGTGAAAGGTCACAATACAGACGAGCTGGTTGGATGGTATGGGGTGGAATCAGCATAGGCGGACGTACGGACCTGCATATCGTTCGGAATGGCACTTTGACGGCCCGAAGGTATGCAGACGAGATACTGCGACCTCATGTCATCCCTTACGCTGGAGCCATTGGAGATTCCTTTGTTTTCCAGGATGATAATGCCCGACCGCATAGAGCTCGTCTAGTGGAGAACATGCTTGAAGCTGAAACAATACAGCGTATGGAATGGCCAGCGTGCTCTCCTGACCTGAATCCAATCGAGCATGTTTGGGACATGCTCGGACGAGGCATTGCTGCGCGACCAAGGCCGTCTGTTACTGTCCGAGACTTGCAGATTGCACTTTTTGAGGAGTGGAACAGTATTCCCCAAAGTGTGATCGATAACCTCATCGCATCCATGGCAAACAGGTGTGCAGCAGTCTTAGCTGTTCGAGGAGACCACACGCCCTATTAAAACTTATGCATCATGTCTAAACAGTACTTTTTTTTTATCGTGTACATGTAACCAAATTGTTGCCCTAAATCGTCTTTTCATGTTTTTTCCATATTTTCAAAGAATTAAAGCTTAATTCCAAATTTTTTTACGTCTTTTTTCTGTATCGCGCATTGATACGCGTGTACTATCCATTGTATGCCAATACGTGGCTGTCTCGCACGGTTTTCTTCACTTTTTTGCTTGCTCCCCTAATTGTTTTGAGCATTGTACTTTATACCACTATCTCTTTTTTGCAAGTATTATACATAAGAGAAAGAAGTATAGTAATATTGATATATATACTGTTTTCCTTTCATTTGTTTTTTTTCCTTAGGGGCAGTTTAATTATTACGTAAGCAAATTTTTAGCCATTTTTGACCCCTCCCCCCTTGTCAGCAAAATTTCATCATCAGCTCTGCCCCTCTGAATCCTAACGCATATTGATGTTATCAGAGACGTGCATGGGGGGGGGGGGGCATAGAGAGGCTCGTGCCCCCCTCCCACGATCAAAAATTTATTTTTTAATGCAAAAAAATAAAAAAAAATTTAAAAGAAATTTCGGAAGAAAATATCTTTATATGTTGTTATAATCAATTTCTGTTAATTTCAATGCCATTCGAAGGCTATGAACTCAAAATTTATCTTTAATAAATTCATTGCGACCCACCCTCTAAGCTATATAATGATAAATCACAAAGGCCCTTGGCACGCGAACCAAATATGGCCCTGGGGGTTATCTGATGCGGCCTGCCCTCTTCAAACCTAATTTTGTAACAATGAACTAAGCGGTACATTTACAGATCGCTTAAGTGTTCCGTGGTACAATTACAGAGCATTCAAGCGGCCCGTGGCATATTTTCAGATCACTTAAGTGTCCCGTGTCATTTAAGCGATCCGTGACACATTTAGAGGTTCCTTGAGTGGCATGTGACGTAGTTTTAGAGCACTTAAGTGGCGCCAGTGCGGTTCTACATCACTCAAGTTACCCGCGGCACATTCCCAGATTATTTAAGTGATGCGTGGAACAGTTCCAGAGCTCTTAAGCAGCGTAAGAGATTACTAAAGTGGCTCTGTAGGGCACTTATATCAATGGGGGGGGGGATGTTACTTCAAGTGCCCACAAACTATCGAAAGGTTTTTAGATGCAATTAAAAATATTTCATATTTTCATGTAGTGTGGTTGATGACCGAAGAATTATCTAAACCCCCCCCCCCTTGTCATCAAAAGTCAGCAAATTGAAAACCCCTTCCCCCATCGATGATGACGTAATACTTGAACGGCCCCTTGCTTTTCTACTCTTTTTACCCTTCCTTTTTCTAATATTCCATTACGTTAGAACAAGGTTAACAAATAACAAGAGCGCAAGTTTTTCTAAAATACCCACGACAGTAGCGGAAAAAAATTAAACGTTTGTACGACGAAGCACCTATCCCTACAGTGTCCGAACACAGAACAGCTCAACTAATTAATGCTTACCATGATTCTCCTATTATAAGATCAGAAAGTCGTACAATCGTGATAAAGAGAAAACTTCACTTAAGCAAAAGATTGACGAGTTTAAACTGAGAGCTGCTTGTAAATGTGTTATTGCTGCACACTGCACATGCAAAAAAACACCGATGTGTGTGAATGTGCAATTTCAATCAGCTGTTCGTGCGAAAAAGCAAAAAAGATCCCTTCCCTTGTGAGTTGAGATTTATTTTTCTTCAAAGGAAATACGGTTTGGGAAAAATTGGATCTTCGGACATGGAAGTGACAAACAAGTTAAATGAAAGTGTCAAGCGAAAGACTCGTGAGCTTCAACGGGTACAATGTGAACCCAAATTTTCTAACATTGAAGCTGAAGAATATATAGAACATGAAGAGCACTATCCTTCTGATGTTACGAATGACGAGGATGGTAAATTTAAACCAACTACATCGTCAACGAAATCCCATTTTCAGATGAGAGTTAAACTGAGCGCAACAGCGTTAAACTCTGATCGATTTGGAGTGCCCGATCGCGCAACTGCTGCCATAGTTTCAAGTGTACTGCAAGACATCGGAATGATAGCCGATACAGAGAGATGTTTCCCATGTGGTTGATAAATGTAAAATCAGAAGAGAAAAAGAGTCGTGTCAGGACTGATTTGAAGTTTACATCCACACCTAATGAAGAAATTTCTGACCTTTACTTTGACGGCAGAAAAGATGATACTTTATTTGTCGAAAAAGTAAACGCCAAGCATTTTCGCACAGGAACAGAAGAGAAGACCATTATTCTCTGATTCAGGAACCTGGATCGACTTACATTGAACATGTTTCTCCTTCCTCGAGTACTTCAACCTACATAACTCGAAGCATTATTTCTCATCTGTCTGAACTTGAAATAACGCTTGAAAAGCTACAAGTGATTGGGTGTGACGGTACCGTTACTAACACTGGCTGGAAGAATGGCGTTATCCGTCAGCTAGAACTGCACGTGGGAAGACCACTATAGTGGAGCGTGTGTCTACTGCACTTCAACAAACTCCCTTTCCGTCATATTTTCCAGCATATAGATGGTGCAACCATAGGGTCAAAATACTTTTCTGGGCCCATTGGACAACAGCTTATTAAGTGTAAAAAGCTCTCTGTGGTGAAGTACGAATCTGTAGATTGTTTGATTCCAGAAGTAGACAGAAAGATGCTGAGCAGAGACCAGCAGTATTTGTTAGACATATCCAAAGCAATAAAGTCGGGACGTTATCCAGAAGATTTGTCAATCCGAAATCCTAGTCCACTATCACGTTCTAGATGGCTAACTGCGGCAAATAGAGTGCTTAGGTTGTATATAAGTTTGCCCAATCTTTCTGAGAACTTGAAACAAGTAGTTAATTTCATCTTGAAACCATACATGTCTGTGTGGTTCAACATAAAAAAGAACAGATATTTTACTGACGGCCCTAAACATGTTTTTCTAGCAAATCAAACATCACGGTATTTATCTGACAATCTACTTCAAGTTGTTAATACAGTAATTGAACGCAATGCGTTCTTTGCACACCCTGAAAATATACTGTTGGCTATGATCGTTGGTGACAGAACACATTCGAGAGCTTGGATATAGGAGAATTTTGAAAGCAAGACAATCCGCCTCTAAAGGAAAAGCTCGGATACTTCGTGCCACCTAAGATAAATTTTAAACCTACCGATTATATACTGAAATAATTCATTGGAATACTTGCCTGTTGTATTCTCTCTCCCCCAATATTACGAGAAGTATGTGATGATATTATATCACTCATCAATTCCGACACTAACCCCATCCGAGACATCAAGAAGTATCCCTGTCACACTCATGCAGTCCAGAGATGTGTCAAGCTTGTTACCGAGGCCTCAACTAAAGTATGTGGACATGGAGCTAGAAATGGCTACATCAGATCTACACGCTGTTATCAAGATCAGTTATGTCTGATTTTTCCCACACAAGTCAGAATATAAATGTGTGTGAAATTAGAATAGAATCAATAGAAGTGTGTAACAGTGAACCACTGAATCCTAGTGAATTTTGGTGACTGGTTTCAAAATTTAATGTAACTTAAACACTCACCGCTACTTTGGATGGTTGGTTGGGTAGGGTGTGGGTGGAACTCGACGTGCAGCCACCGCCTCGTGGTGAGTTCTGGGTCATTTTGTCAGAACAAAACGGGCAAAGAGCTGCGCAATGAAACTTGCAAAAATTTGGTCAATTCCCATTTTTCGAACACATTGGGCGCGACCGGTAAACATTGAAGTATTAACGATATTTTAATTTATTTTATGTTATTGAACCATAAATTAAGCATAACAAACTATACCGTGTCGATCGTGGAATTTTGAGTAATATTAAAATAATTGAAGAAAAATGTTAAATTTTGTCAATTTCTCTAAACTTCAAGTACGAATGAATGAGGGGAAAGAACATTGTTCCCCTCCCCAGCATCAAAAGTGGAGTCGACTGATATAATGTATATATATGAATTGACATCATCATCATCGTGCCCCCCCCCCCAAGACTTTCAAGTCCATCGCCGCCTATATTCACATGGAAAAAATTCGTCACGTGACCCTGACGCTGCATTGAACTGCACGGTAAAAAGAAATCATTCTTTGAATTTTTCAAAGCACGCATGTTAAATATTGGATCCCTTTAAGCCTATTGATGGTTCATGATATCGTAATTAGATATCAGGAAAATCACAAGCATGTAATTAAATAACGTTGATTTTTACCGACTTCCAGTCATTTTGTGTTTGTTGTATTAGAGCCGCGACCCAAAATCAACACGACCAACTTCATTTCAAGAAATCATTTCAATATAAGTCACTTGGTGAACAGTTTTTAACTTTTTTTTCTATTACATGAGTGAAATAAGTATTTTTAGATAATTTAGACTAATTTATCAATTATACTTATTTTTGACATTAAAGTATCATCCGGTTTGGAATCCGGTTGAAAATCACATTTTTATCGTATTAGAGAGTTAAAATGCCTTGGAAAACCCCCATTGGACTCATCGAAAATAAAATGAAACTATGACATGAATGTCGCTCTCCGCTTGTTAATACAAGATATACAGAAGACTGGATGTTGTGAAGATATTTATTATTTGAGATGTTAATTTTTTTAAGGAAGGAAAAAACTCATCTCTGCCTCTACCGGGAGTCGAACCCGGGTCCCTCGATTGCCGGACGAGTGCTCTGACCACGAAGCTACAGAGGAGATAGAGATTTTCCTTCGCTAGAGCGTATATGTGCCGAACGGAACCGTGCAATGGACGGTGAACCGATCAGCTAATAGCTCATGGACGACGAGCCACCAGATGGCTATATATATGACATGAATGTCGCTCTCCACTTGTTAATACAAGATATACAGAAGACTGGATGTTGTGAAGATATTTATTATACGCTCTAGCGAAGGAAAATCTCTATCTCCTCTGTAGCTTAGTAGTCAGAGCACTCGTCCGGCAATCGAGGGACCCGGGTTCGACTACCGGTAGAGGCAGAGATGAGTTTTTTCCTTCCTTAAAAAATTAACATCTCAAATAATAAATATCTTCACAACATCCAGTCTTCTGTATATCTTGTAAAATGAAACTAGCTTTCTGTTGACGTCAAAGTGACTTCTAATCGTTTGAAAATTTGCATATAGGAAACTATTGGCTGACGTCACACTGCTCATTAATGGCGGATGATCAGTCGGCTTGCTTCCATCTGTAGCCACTGGACAGGTCCGTCATTTAGGGGGGGGGGGCTTTTGAAAATACACTAAAAATGGTATATACATTTATACATACATTGATTACATGTGCTTTGCCCCCCACCCCCTGGAAAATGTTGAAATGATAGCCCTGCCACTGGACGAACCGAAGCCGCCTCGTCATCCGCAGTGTAACGTTCGCTACAGCCAATAACAGAGCACCCTATAATCTCTTCCTTTAATGTAAGCCAATAGCCGTCTTCTATGTGTTTTTTTTTTATTAACGATTAGACGTCACTTTGACTAAAAAAGGTGGTTTTTCCACCCTCGATGAGCCCGACAGGGATTTTTCAAGGCGTAGGCGTTTAATCCAGAGGCTCCAGCCTCAGTGTCAGGAGAACAAACAATTTTTTCCACACGTGACGAGAGGAAACGTTTTTGTTTTTTTGTCCAATACTTATCACAGTTGCAATTTTCTTATCTTGCCAAAAATATAGAGAATTTCGTACCGGATACTTAAACGGTTGCACTGCGTAAACAGTCGCGTTTAAAGCTCAGTGAATTTCCTGGTTTCACACATCACAAGCGTTCTGATGTTCGGTCAACCTCAACCAATCTGGCCCATCTCCGACGTATCTGCTGTTACTCCACCAAAGTCGGTCAGCGACAGGAATAGCCGAGCTGTTGTTTGTCCTGTCGAAGGAAGCATGCGATGTTCCGCGATGGTTACCGGAAACTTCACTGTTTCTTGGACACTCCTGGACTTTTCCGAGCTCGAGAACGGTTCCGGAGATTCCTGGAGAAGTCCGAGTTTCCACCCCCGAAAAATCTTCGGCACGCATTGGTACGCGAAAATATATCCACAAGGATTGTTGGGTGATCGTGACGGTTTCGTGTCGTGTTTTCTCCTGTGCAACGGCGCTCCCGCGAATGGTGTTACAGCCACGTATTCGATTAGTTTTCGCCGGACTGACGGAACTGTGATTTGGAAGAGCCAAAATAAAACTGAAGTGTTTCATGCGAACAAAGAAGGCGGTTGGTCTGAAACTGTAAAACGGAAAGACCTAGAGGGTGAGTTGTCCGACGACGACCTGGTTGTAGGCATCGAACTGATCTTCTCTATGCCTACGGTTGTGGTCAATAAGGACATCACCTTTTGCTCTGGAAGGAGTCCTTTTGTGAAGTTGGTCGAAGATCTGAAGTCAGCCGACAAAGACAGTTCCGACATGATCTTGGCAGTGGAAAGCGTCGACATACCCGTCCACAGCATTCTCCTCGTCAAGAGATCCAATGTTTTTGCCGCCATGTTCCGTCACGACACGCTGGAAAGGAAAACGCGTCGAGTGGAGATCGACGACTTCGATCCGGAAGTCGTGAAGTCGTTCGTCGAGTTCATATACAGTGGTACCGTCACCGACGTGGACGTCAACCTCGCGACCGAGCTACTCAGAGCTGCCGACAAGTACGACGACGAATACCTGAAGCTGTACGCGAGCAACTTCCTGATGTCGCAGCTCAACGACGATAACGCTCTGAAGATAGCCGCCGTAGCCGATGCAGCCAATAATTCGATTCTCAAGAAGAGGGCCATCGATCATTTCTGTGCTTCCAGTGCAAAGATCAACGCCGACGAACACGGTGAGTTTATTGAATGCGCCGACAAGAGTTTACTGATCGATTTGATCAATTGTTTGAAATCTCCGAAATGACGTTCGTATGGAAAAAAAATTCATCTTCACGTGACCCTGACGCTGCATTGGACTGCATGGTAAAAACAAGTCACTCATTGAATTTTTCAAAATATGCATGTTGAATCCATATATTGACGGTTCATAATATCGTAATCAGACGTCATGAAAATCACAGGCATATAAGTAAATAATGATTTTTACCGACTTGTGCAGTCATTTTGTTTGTTATATTAGAGCAGGGTTTCTTAACATCTTTCATCCGCTACCCAAAATCAACAACACGATCACTTTCATTTCAAGAAATTTCAATGTAAGTCTTTAATAACACTGGCCAATAATTTTTTACTTTTTTCTATAACACAAGTGAAATAAGGTTTTTCTCGACTAATTTTGGGGTGCCGAATTCAAATATGAATGCAAAAAAGTCTCCAAGTACAGTTTTTTCTGTACGCATGATAGCCATTTTTTGAAATGCGTATAAACTGTGAAAAAGTTACACCTTGAAAATAGGGATAATTGCCATTCTTAATAACAAATTATAATACGTTCATTACAGATAGTTATCATATTCATACATCGTTATGTATAAAATAGTAAAGAAGTTTTTCTTTTTACACGTACCTACATATTCATAGAGTGCACATTTATTTATTCAATATTGCTTGGCCGAGGACTGTACAAGAGGATGCGGTGGCTAAGTATGACAAAAGTGACAATTGATTTTAGGAGCCGTTCAAGTATCACGCCAGCAAATTTTTAGCCATTTTTGACCTCAACGCATATTGGTGGAATCGGAGACGTACGCCGAAAGATTAGTATAGGGAGGCTCGTGCGCTTCCCCCCCTCCAACAGACGATCAAAAAATCAAAATTTATTTTTTTGCATTAAAAAAATATTTTAAAAGGTATTTTCTTTCGAAATTTTTCTCTGTTATAATCAATTTGTTAATTTCAATGCTATTTGAAGGCTAAGAACTCAATTTCTTTTAAAGAAATTCATTCCGACCCCCCCCCCTATGCCATATATGGTAAACCTGTGAACCAAATGTAGTCTTGGGAGTTATCTCGGATGTGGACTGCCCCCTCAAACCTAATTTTGTAAAAATGAACTAATCGGCACATTCACGTATCACTCAAGTAGGCCCGTGGCACATTCGCAGATCAGTGACGTGACCCGCGACACAGTTCCAGAACATTTAAGCGATCCGTGGCACAGTTTTAGAGAACTGAAGCGGCCCCCAGTGCGGTTCTACATCGCTCAAGTTACCCGCGGCATTAATTACGGATCACTTGAGTGATGCGTAGCACATACAAAATTTCACATTATTATAAAGGGTGCACCTCCCATCCCATCGGTGCTGACGAATTATCCCTTACAAGAAAATTCTGAAATCGCAGTGCGATCTACAATATTTGGCGGGAGGTTGTTCCATTCGGTAATAGTTCTTGGGAGAAAAACTAAATTTATGACAATCTCTGAAGGAGCAAAGATGGGCTGCAATTTTCGGGGAATGGTTGAGTGCAACCGAAAAATGCGAGTTCAATTAGAATGTTGGAAGGGTCGATATTGAAAGAAACCCTCATGGAGGATTTTGAAAGTTAAACGAGAGATAAGTCTGAGAGAACTAATCGGTTGGATATTGAGTAGTGGCGCTTTTGAACTCCGAAATGGAGACACAGGAAGACCAGCAGTCAAAAATGAAGCATGTGGACTTTATTTAAGATCGATTGTAATTTGTCTATGTTCCTAACCTTGAGCACTCTGGAATATTTAAAATTTCTATGCCCAAACGATAAATCAATAGCATTTAATGTAGTACATTTAAATATACAAAGTATACGATCTAAACATATTTTCATATGTATGACAAAATAGATGTTTTAGTAATAACTAAAATATGGATAAACGAAGACGAAACGATCTGTATCAAAGGGGCCGTTCAAGTATTACGTAAGCAAAGTTTTAGCCATTTTTGACCTCGTCCTCCCCCTTGTCAGCAAAATTTCGTCATCAGCTCTGCCCCTCTGAATCCAACTCATATTTTCATAAAGGGTGGTTGATGACGTAAGCATTATCCAAACCCCCCCCCTCCCCCTCAAAAGTCAGCAAATCGGAAATTGCCCCCCCCCCCCCATCGATGATGACGTAATACTTGAACGGCCCCAAATCAATAATTTCAACTTATTTTATTGTTGTCGAAGTTACAATACATCTGGCGGTTGTAGTGATACATACCAATGCAAAATCCAAATTCAAAAAAAAAATCGATTATCACATGGTGTTCAGCAGAAAATGTTATTTTGTATTGGGAACAAATTGATCTAGTCTTGTTTTCCATACATCGATCTCATTCCTTTTATACCGATGTTTTTAATACTGAAATGCAGGAAATTTTACCACTGATCGAAAACAAAAATATTCTCATAGTCGGTGATATTAATATTGGCATATTAAACCCATCAATACTGATGGGTTATCAGTACTGATTATTTAGACGACATACATTAATATGGGTTCTCGCCCCTAATAAATGGCATTACTAAAAATCAGTCAAACACATGCGTTGAACACATGTTCATAGAAATTCAACTTACACGCAGCTCGATTAATCAATGGGATAACTGATCATTTTCCTAATGTTTGTAAGATCATCCTGTCACATATTTCGTATGTCGAAATACCGTCAAAGAAGGAAAATTCATGTTTTAAAATTATGAAATACGAGGAAATAGAAAACTTTTCGTGTGATTACAAATTCTGTGGTCTTTGGTCAGAACATGATATATCCAAAAAATGGCTTTTAGTAGCTTTAAAAATAAGTCTTGCTAATTATAACTAAATAGAAGTGAAGTAAATGCACAAATACATGCGTACGGCACGGCTAAATATGCTGATGTATGATATTTTAATTTGCATTTGTGTGTATGCTTTATTTTTGATTTTTAAATGACAATGCCTATATCTCAAAAATGTGATTTTGGAACTGTGTAAATTCTGTGGTGTTTAGTTAGAACATTTCTTGGATCAGATACAAATTCTAAATTCTCGGATTTTCATGAAAAATTGATATAAAACTAACAAAAATAACTTTACATGTTGAAGGAAAGAAAAACAAAAATGGAGGGATTACCCCTGACATTCCCTGACTTAGGGCCGTATTCACCGACATGGTTTAAACCTGTAGTTACAATTTTTGGATAAGAGATCAACATAGATTGGTTAAAACCTTTAATTTAACCAATCCGTGTCGATATCTTATCAAAAAATTGTGACTATAGCTTAAACCATGTCGGTGAATACCGTCCTAAACATGATTAAATCTAGAGATTATATGAAAAATGCATTCGATTTCCCGGAGACAGATTCTATCACACAGCTTGCAAAACAATCTTCGATGTATTAAAAACGAAATAAAGAAAAAGCAGAGAGAATGAATATTATGCTAGACGTTTCAACGAATGTGTGAACAGCAGAGAAGACTGGAGATTAGTGAATAAAATCGTTAAAAAAAAACATTAAATCCGTGTACCCTGACACCGTGTCATCGCATCTATCTGATCTTTTTAATCAGTATTTCACCTCTGTAAATCACCATTAGCGATAATTTTATGACATATATTAGAACGAATATGCATTCCTTTTGTTGCACGGAAATTGATTCTCGTGAAGTATTTGATACTATTTTCGGACTAAACGATAATAAAAGTTTTGGCGTGGATAGAATTGATGCAAAATTGTTAAAAATTTTTGCAAGAAATCACACTTTTGTATTGACGTGTCTCTTCGATGAACTTATAAACGAAGGTACTTTCCTAAATGTCTCAAAATTTCTATCGCCATTCAGATTTTCAAGAAAGGTGATATAAATGAATCGAGTAATTATAGACCTATATCTGCTCTTTTGCCTGCACTTTCCAGAATCTTCGAAAATATTTTAAAAAACCGCCTACTCACTCCCTTAAATAAAATCAATTTCTTCTCTGAAAACCAGTATTGTTTCCTGCCCAACTCTAATACTGAAAATGCCTTAATATCATTCACCAAGTTTACTTATAACAGTATCGATAACTAACGAGACAATAGCCATTTTTTGATATATATCTCCAAAGCTTTTGACACCGTGATTCATGATATTCTACTAACAAAATTGCATTCAATTGGAATAAGAGGTAATACAAGGTTTTTTTGGACAACTGGCTGTTGCGAAGATGAATTTTTGGAAAGAGAAAATTCAACTGCCTTTGCGAGAAATCGAACCCACGTCCTTTCACTTTTCGGGTGAACGCCCTAGACTTCAAAGGCAACGAATCTCTCAAAAGGACGTGGGTTCGATTATCCGCAAAGGCAGTTGAATTTTATCTTTCCACAAATTCATCTTCGCAACAACCAGTTGTTAAAAACCTTGTATGAATAGCGGAGAGTGACGTCATATCCTTTCATAAGGGTAATATTTTTGACTTGTTTAAATCATAAATTGTAACACAATTGACACGTTTAAAAAGAAATACGATAAACATGTTGGGGTAAATCGAGAAGCTCTGTCCATACTTAGAATAAGACAACCATATATTCTTTATGGGCATTGTATAATATTTTATCATGTGTATATATTGTTTATAATGTTTCTAATTACGTTTTTAATTGGGTTGCTATATTTTTGGAAATATATGGCATCCATATTTTTATGGGCATCTTTTTCTCAGCCACCTCGTTGGGCATTTTGCCTGTTGTGGCGTTGTATTTGTATATCTTTCGAATCGTTATCTATGTTAAAATCAACGATACAAAATCAGCATGAGTTTATCCATCAGCGATGGAGTATTTCAGGGCTCAAGTTTAGGGCCCCACTACTCTTCCTTATCTATATAAATGACCTGTGTAATCTTGACATAAAAAGAAAATTCATAAGCTTCGTGGATGATAGTGATTTTATATTAATCAAAGAACTTAAATACCCTAAATACTAATATAAATGAAGATTTATTAAGAATACGTAACTGGTTTCTGGCAAACATGAATATTAATGTTAACAAAACTAAATATACGCGTTCATATATCAAACACTAAATATACCTCGTCTCAAACTTGATCTGCTTTATTTCTGTCACCCCGAGATATATTTCGTCTTCTGAAAACGTAATGAAGCTGTTTTCACAATAAAACAAGTTTTCCGTCCCACCTCCCAACCAATCAACTGTCAGTGGGGGAGTCTGCTGTTGTTCAAGGCTAGATAAGAAGCGAGAAAAAAATATACGTTCAGTATAAATAATACAAAAAGAACCCCCCCCCCAAAAAAAAAAAGTGTTTCTCTTCCTAGAAAGCCCCACACACATCATGGCAGGCTTTTTTGTATCTTAGTGAGCGAAATAAAAGCGATGGGCTGAGTAAATTATCATGCTTTTGGGGGGTAAGAGAGCAGTTTTCAGCTCGCAATCGAAAAAATAATTGTTCTTGAAAATAGGTGGTAATTTAGGAAGGTTTCGCAATTTCAAATGCAGCAGTTATAATGCGGATTAAGGAAAACTTTAAAAAACCGCTTAAAGGGTTGAGAAAACGGAGAATCCGGTTGCAATTAGAGATAAAATCGGTGTTGCCATCCCCCAAGTTTTAGATGGCATAAAATAGAATATGATTATCTAGTACAGAGCTATTCCTGCTGTGGGATGGACCTTCCCCAAGTAGTCGTATGGGATCACCGTCGGTATCGACCAACTGGCAATCATTTGTTCTTCATCTGCGGAATGTTTGCGAGTAAAGAAGTGCAACGTGGTGTTATTCGTTTGTTAGTAGCGGAAGGAGTTCGCGAAGCTCATTGGCGAGCATGTACTGTCATTGACTCATATACAGGACCACTTTACCGTACACTGGCTCCGGCCGTATGCCACCATATATCAATTTCTAACCAGTGGAGTTGGGCGGGAATTGAAGGCTCCATCTATCGGGTGTCGCAACAGGCTCGGTAGGTAAATAACTTCTTTCTAATGTTCTGTGCCCGGATTCGAACCCGTTGACCTTGGCGGCAACCTTCACAGGGAACGACGAACATTTTACCACTGGGGCACATGTATGCAGGGCTGGCACAAGCGTTCCCATTCTGCACTTACTTTCCTGCAGTGGAGCTTCTCTGCAATTATAGTAAGAACAGAATCGAATATGCATTCCCACCTTCTTGCTGAAGTCCCTTATTGTGCATCGTGTGTTTGGGTTGATTATCTGGTTGACTTATTGCACCGGAGCGTCCGTGATGACGAGGTGACCGCGACCAGGCCGCGTATCATCATTCACAGATTCCCGTCCCTCGTGAAAACAATTGTGCCAGTCTTGCACTCGAGTCAATGACAGTGCTGACATGTTCTCCGTGCACTGCCTTCGTTCGCCGTTGCGTTTCGCGAACTACTTCTGCCACTAAAGAACTAATAACACCACTCTGCTCTTCTTTACTCGCAACTATGGCCATACAAGCAGATGAAAAAGCAACCGATTGGCTGTTGGTCGACTTACCGCATATCACGTGATTCCGCACGACTATTTAGGTCCAGTGCATTCCGTAGTAGGGATTGTCTTCCTTACCTTCCACTCTACCTCTACACAAAGTTTCAACGCACTCATAGAAAAATGAACCAAATTATAACAAGTGTTCTTTTTTCATGCGATTCAACCTGATAATAAAACAACTCGTATGGTAATGGACACAACATATGATATAACAACATAAAACGGAATAACGAAACGGATATAAATGAACGGTATAAAATAAAACGGTTATAACAACTTAAATTACGGAAGCAACACACAAACCAACGGACAACGTTTCTTCCCCTGATTTGTGTTGTTCTTTTCCAACTTTCCTCCGATTTTTGAATTCTAATATCTTTGCGAATGTCGCATTTGGAAACGCGGATTTTTTTTGGCTTCAGGAGAGATAGGTCAACAACTTTCTAATTGGGTTTTTGAAAAAGCACAGGGTGTCCGTATAAAAATTATCTTTTGAAATTATAAAATAACTATACAACCTTTTTGCAACATGAATGACGTATCTCGGGGGGGGGGGGGCATACGGAGCTCGTACTCCCCCCCCCCCCGACGATCAAAAATTCATTTCTTTAATGTCAAATCAAAATTGAAATTTCGGAAGAAAATACTTTTATATGTTGTTATAATCAATTTCTGTCAATTCCAATGTTATTTGAAGGCTATGAACTCAAAATTTATCTTTAATAAATTCATTGCGACCCCCACTCTAAGCCATATAATGATAAATCGCATAAAGGCCCTTGGCCCGCGGACCAAATATGGCCCTGGATTATTTAAGTGATCCGCGACATATAATTACGGATCACTTAATTGATGCGTGGCACAGTTCCATAACACTTAAGCGGCCCGGACACATTTCCAGATCACTTGGATCCGCGAAACATTTAGAGATCGCTAAAATGGCTCTGTAGGGCACTTATCAAAAGGGGGGGGGGGATCTTACTTCAAGTGCCCACAAACTATCGAAAGGTTTTTTTCGTTTTTGGCGCACCGAGTAAGATGCCATTAAGAATATTTCATATTTTCATAAAGGGTTATAGTGTAAGGATTCACTATATTTGCACATGTTGATTTAATATATTTTATTATATAAATTTATTACTATTAAAATTACTATGGGTTAAACTTTACTATTTACATTGCAGTCGAGTACAAACGCATCCGGACATTCAGAAGTCTCGACTCTCTCTGTTGGTAGTACACATATACAAGTATACACTCGCTGCATTCACAGCAGCAATCATGGATGACTAACGCCATCTGCTGGATTATTGGTTGCTATACAATAGTATCGCTGCAAGGTGGTTGATGACGTAAGCAACCTTCAACCCCCCCCCTCCCCCCCGCCATAAAAAGTCAGCAAAGCGGAAACCCCCTCCCCCCCATCGATGCTGACGTAATACTTGAATGGCCCCTAATTAAAAACGAACTGGAATATTGAAAACAGTAAGAAGCCAAGTTCTGTTATTTTCTTTCACGATTGGCGCTTTTTCCTCTTCGTGAAGAGTGATGTTAACTTTGTTATTACGTGTTAAACATCATATTGGCAAATTTGTCACCAGATTTGTAAAGCGTTAGCCAAACGATATTTATTGGAAAGGAAGTTATCCCAAAATCAACACTTTCTTGCCAAAATGTGGTAAATTTTTTTTCTTTCTCTGTTAAGGGCAATCGGTTTGCATGGCTGTAGCTTTCTTGATTACGATCAGGGTTGTAGTTCATTTCTATCAGCCTAAAAACCACCAACGTTTGGTGTACGCTCGGTGAATTTGGCGGGATTTTGAAGTGACCTCATTAACTACTATACGATCAAGGACGTAATATTGCGTTTAAACGCAAGTGGAATAAATTCAAAAAAGTTGTGTTTTCTTTCCTCTCTCTTCTTGAAGCTTTGTTGCAACCCTACGACAAAAAAAAAGTTCTTTTGGATTTCGTCATATATCCTTCTACTATGTAAGGTAATTCAAAACTCAATGTACAAACTTTTACGAGAGGTAGAAAACAAAAAGAAAAGAATCACACATAGAGAAATGTATGACGGGAAACCCCAACCTGATCAGCTAGAGGATAAACCAAGATGCAGAAATGACAAGCCAATAATGGGCGGAAAAACTCTTTATTTAGCGGTACTTTACACGAGGGCAGTACTTGTACACGTTAAGTTCCATATGTAACAAGTGCTCAAAATTCGCACCGTCCACAGTTATGCACAAAAAAAAGCGATTCAGATTTTTTGTTGTGATTCTGTTTCGTTTTTGTGTTTTCTACCTCCCCTAAAAGTTTGTACGTCAAGTTTCGAATCACCATGCATACATGTAAGAGCGATGTAGGTGAGGGTGAAAAGAAAAAAAAAAATATATACTTCGTACCTACTACATTTGTAAGTATTACAGATAACAGAGAGGGGGGGGGGGAGAAATAAATGTACAGTATATATAATGGATAAGTATAAAGTATATCCTCTCTTTATATGTATTACGCTGTTTTCCTTTCATTTGTTTCCCCCCCCCCCCACTATTTTTCTACTTTTTCTTTACTTTCTTTCTCTAACGTGAAGTAGTTAGGTTAGGACATGTTTACCATATTTATCGCCGATTCGATTTATAGTTCACCCGAATTTCTTGCCAATCGCTTGTAAGCGAAGCGGTTAATTATGTGGGTCAAATCAAAAAAATTGAAAACACTTTTCCCACATTAGTTTTTCACAAGGAATCTCGTGCGTAATTATCGGGCGGTCGATAGTTACCATCCTGTATATGAACGAAAGAAAGCACTCACTCACACAGAATGAAAGCAAACACAAATTTTTGGGGTTTATATCCACCGATTTTTCATTTTATTTCCTTGCTTTAAGTTCGTTCGTTTATTCATTAATGAACTAAATTTGAGAAATTATATGTATACTTATACAATAATTAACACGATTTGTTTTTCAATTAATAAGCAGTCTGCTGTTTTAAGTAAAAGAAATCCCATTTAAATAAACATAATATGATTTTTTCATACCCTGGTTTGAAGGTACATACCAATTTTTCCAATATTATTCGGCTCTCGGGAAGGGTATCGTCCAGTATTTCATGGTACAGACCAATTTTTCCAATATTATTCGGCTCTCGGGAGGGGCAATCGTCCCCATCTGGATCCGCGTCTACCTTGCTGGTGGTAAGACATGCGTGATGTTCAAAAATTCCTTGGAACCGCGGGGAATTTCGAAATGATGTCCAGCAAGATCTTTGGATGCTGTTGCAATATTGCGCCGTGGTTTTGAAGATCGATGGAAGATTTGAACTGGCAGAAGTACTCTATACATTTGGCTCGCAGCGTGGCGGCGTTGAACACGTCTGCCGCGATCAGTACCTCCAGCACGTTTAGCACGTCGAGCTGCGCGATCAGGAAGTTACTGCAGTACGTCTTGAGATCTTGCAGGTCGTACTTTTCTCCCGCCTGCAGCAGTTGCAGCGCCAGCGCGCGGTCGATCGAATCGACGGTACCCGAATAGACGAACCGCAGGAGTGACTTGACGCAACGCTCGTCGAAGTCGCTTATCTCCACCACGCGGGACCTGCTTTCGAAGACGTCGTGCTTGAACATGGCCGCGAATACCCTGGAACGAGCCGCCAGTATAGCTCTGTGGGCGGCGAAGTCCTTCCCCGCGACGCGAAAGTTGACGTCACCGTACGTCCCGGTCTTGTGCAAGGACACCAAGTCGTCGAGAACGGCTGCCTGTGGGCTGATGCCCGCTGAATCGTATCTCACGGACCTTCCTGAATCCGTGATCACCGAGAGCGTCGAATAGCTCAGCTGGACGACGACCAAGAGCGTGTCGTCGTCCGACAGCCGTTTCAGAAGAGCTTCCCTCGGCACGAAAGTTTCGATACGGAACTCTTCGTGTTGAGTAGGTACGGTCCATTCGGGACAGTGGAATGTCTGTATTGTCTCTTCGGAAGAATTCTTCAGCGAAATGGCGAAACGCACGCAACTGTCTTGTGACGTAAATAGCAATCCGCAGGATACATATTTCCCATTAACTTCATTGGTGATTCCACCAGGTTAGATGCGTATTTGCCAAGTGGTCTTTTGGTCAGGGCCGATGACCGAACTGTGGATTGCTTTTCCCGATTGATGCTTCCCGTCGACTGAATCCCTTCAAAGTCCACGAAGTGACGAAATCGCCGACCATACTACCGCTGGCACGTAATGTAGCAGCAGTTTCGTTTTCCATGGAGAATACGTTCGAAGAATGTCCACCAAAGCAGAACATAAATTCGGTACGGTGCTCACGATCCCAGTTACGGTAACGAATGCTGTTAAGAGTCTGATAGAAGACACGCGGGAAAGTTGTTATCAGCGTCGTTTTTTTTTTCTTCTGAAGACTTTCCTCTGAACCTTGCACTTTGTTCGCATACTCTCGTCGGCATTTGGCAGAGTAGTAGTGGTAGTGATGGTGTAATCGGATTATATTGGCGTGTATCAATTTTTCATGAAGCTGTTATCTGTATTCTCAAATTGAAATTTATATCACTGACAAGCAACACTGATTTGTAAAATACCTTTCTACCACTACTAATTTCAATGTAAGAATTTTATGTTTAAATTCTTACATTGTTGGTGCCCTGAATAATATACAACCTGATCTGATCCATACTGATTTTGGAAAAAAGCACTTGATCGCGTGAATTTTGAAATATTGGCTTGTTAAACTTAGAATTTGTTTTTTGCGTTCCTCTACTCAGATGGCTTCAAACCTATTTAACATAACGGAGATTATTATGTTAAATACAAATTTGTGTTATTTCTAAAGCATTTTGTAATACCGTACATCAGATGTGCTTGAAAGATCTATTGTCGAGCCATTGCATTTTTTTTTCTGTTTATCCACGACCTGGCTGGTAGTTCGGATTATTGCTTACTTTTTGCTGATGATTTGAAGATTTTAGATGTATTTGCGAGAGAGGAATCAATGATCACGTGATCGGACGGAAAAAATTCTATTTCGAACGTTCATTTATCGAGGGGTTTTGAATCCTCAATAAAAGAATAGAAAAAAATAGGCGTGTTTTGACGTCACCAATGCTTTCCGTAATTGACACCGCTAATAAGAATCGCCGTTAATATTGCCATTTAGGTATTGTTATCACTTTCACAAAGTGCTGAACGGACAATATCATATATATATATATACATAACACGGGGAAAAATTCGTTCATATAAATCAGGACGTCTATGTTATGGAATTAATTGGGGTAAATGGGAACGGTTTTTTTTTCCACTTCTGGAAATTTGACTTTCTTCCCTTCTTTCAAACCGAACACAACTCGGGTTTATCGCCATGGGCAATTTATCACCTAGGGGCCATTCAAGTATTACGTAAGCAGATTTTTAACCATTTTTAGCCCCCTGCCCCCCTGTCAGCAAAACACTGACCCCCCCCCCATGTCAGCAAAATTTCGTCAGCAGCTTAGAATACATTCATATCTTCAAAAAAAAAGGGTGGTTGATGACGCAAGCAACCTTAAAAAACTCCCTCCCTCCTTGTCATCAAATCCGAAACCCTCCCCCCCCCCTCGATGCTGACGTAATATTTGAATGACCCCCCCCTAGTGAGTTGTGGCGGAAGTGTGGTATCTAACAGTTGAGTTGCGTATCTAGTGTTGTGCGTGAAGTGTAATAAATGAATAATTATTCCGTTGTAGGCCTGTTGCTCTCTGTGGCGAGAATTCTTAACGGGGAGATTGGCCCGCATTCGCGCCTCGAAGTTTGAAATCACAGAAAACCAACTTCAGCTGTCTGTAAATTTAAGTAAAAAAGGTTTGGGACTAAAACATAACTTGTGTACAAATTTGTACATTGACTAAGGCCGGGATTACACTATAAAAGTCTTATAAAAGAGCTTTTATAAAACTCTTATGGTGCAATCCCGATTTAAGTCACACCTTTCTCGCTGAGAGGATTGCCTTGAGATTTTAAGTAAAATAATAACTAATTTAAACATAAAAAATTGGAGTAGGCCGGCTATGTCATAGACACAGCCGCAAGTTCCGACATGAATACTTTTTTGTGCCTTAAATCGCGCGTTTGGTCGAAACGACACCAATGCCTACTATTTTTGTTTGTGAACTGCTCGAGATATAGCGGAAAACAATTTGTTGCAAAACAAGGCAGCGGGCCCGGTTCCCAGACGGGAAGATATATCGGAACCCCGTGAGTGATATCTCATTGAAAGCAATTCCAATAAATGGTTAGGTTCCCCGGAGGCACCCGAGTCCTCAGGGACAATATGCTTGTAGCACCGAGTGCGACAGAGCCTAGGTGTCTCTCGGTTCCTATCATTGAATGCACCATTACAATGTGCATCTGTCGAATACCATTGCTTTCGACTTGCGTTAGGTACTTCCCGAGATATGAGCATTTAAAGAATTTCACCGCGCAATGCTTCGAGTGTCGTCAGATCATTCAAAAGACGTATTCACTTAAAAAAAATATCGTCTATGTCGTGTTCACATTCACCCCTGACCCACCTGTGGTGAATAACTGAGCTTAAATGCGTAGGAGCCTTGATTATTCCTTAGACATGCGTAAGAGGCTTTCTCATCCTTAAATGGCCGTCTTCACCGACAGCTGTTAACTTGCGAGCGCGTGTTAAAACGGTGGTTCTTAGACATGTTGTAAGAGGCTTTTTCACTCTTAGATACGCATAACGAATCGTCAATCCCGTAGACATGCATACGAATATTGAGTAACGATAGAAATACGTGAGGGGGGCTTGCGACCCTTTCCCCTCCGTTCCGGATATATTCTGTTATAATTGATGTTTTCATTCTATTTCATTACTTTTCTCTTTTTTTTTCTGACATTGTTGATTATTTTTGTGTACTCTTGAATCGATAGAAATACGCGTATCACAGGTCGGGATCCCCTAGATATGCCCAGAAAGCCAATCATGAATGAGAAACTACTTCTCGAAGTTGCAACGGTGCTATCGCGAAATACAATTTTGAAGAGTAATTTCACTGCTGAGTGGAACTTTTTTTTGTTCTGTGAGAAAAATAAATCTATTAGGGAAAAAACTGAGAAATTGAATTTTCTGGATGTTATGCCGAAACTAATTCTTGGAAAGAAAAGTAATTTGTCTCCTCCGCTACTATTGCGTGTTATAAGGAATTGAAAAGTGTTTCTCTGGTGTATTGGTTAGCGCACTTGTCCGGTATGCAAGGGGACCCTGGTTCGATTCCCGGAGGAGACGAATCCCTTTTCTTTCCAAATATTAGTTTCAACATAACATCCAGAAAATTCAATTTCTCAGTAGATTTCGGGCCGAAAAAATACCATCTATATTAAGAAAATTACTTAACATATATATGCGAAGGAGTATTTTTACTCCTCAACGAAATTTGGAGGATCAAAAGTGAATTTTGATGCGTGAATCACGCTTCTTGATGCGTATTGGTGAACTCTGCGTGCTATATGCAAATATCTGATGTTTAAGAGACGGTTTTATTCTGTTTCAGGTGACGTAGATTTCTTGGAAGCTGACATATCGGTAGGCAAAGTTGTCGGTAAAGAGACCGGTCCGAAAATACCGATCATGGCACATCCTCCAGACGACACTTCGGACATATCATTCGATCAATGGCTAGACTTCGTCATCTCCAGAGCGACTGGCAAAGGAATCAAACTCGACTTTAAGTCGATCCTTGCTGTCGAGCCGACGTTGGATGCTTTGAGGAAACACGAGCGGAAAGTGAGTTCTTCCAACGTTTTCTGTGGTCTCTAAAAAGTGATTAATGCCTTGAATACGAAAGAATGTGCCATCAACGAGTCCTAATTAGTTTATTGTACGTTTCAGATCAACTTTCCTCTGTGGTTGAACGCCGACATCCTCCCAGGACCAGTCAACGCCATCCAGATGCCAGTCTCGGCGAATGAATTCATACGTAACTGCAAGGATCTCTTCCCGAACGCGACTCTATCCGTCGGTTGGACGACGTATTGGTTCGAGACGTTCGATCCGATGACCTGGCACTACGGCTGGAACCACGTCCGGGAGATGGCGGACGTCCTGGGTTGTCTTGGACAAGAAGACGAACCTAAAGATGAAACGCCTCTGACGTTTCCAGTGAGGGCAGTGTTCGCGTGTCGCTCCATCCCGCAACTTCAATGGCTTCTGAATCGGTTTCCGGCGTCGACGTTGACCGTTTGGAGCGGCAAAAAGGACAGCGTGGACGTCGACGACTTGCTGACGATACGGCGAGCTTTCGAACCTTCCCGGGTATACTACGACGTTCCGGAACCGTTGCTAAGAGATTTCGTATCCAAGAAGAACCGGGCATTCACTGGTATGAGGATCGATATGAGAGTCCCGTTCCGATGGACGCGGGTGCGTACGGATCCTCCTGAAGACGGAGTTTGTTACTCGAAGGTGTACATTGATAACGGCACCATAATGTTCGGTAAGGATTCAAAGACGGCGCTGCTTTCCGCTAGGTCTTATAACGTACAAGACGAAACAAATCTCAAGATTCAAGGCAAGGTCTCTTTCTTTTCGTCTACGGAAGACAGGACTCGGCCCACACCACCAACGAAACACCAGCTACTGCTCGTCCTGGCAGATGTCTCGTCCCTTCCGAGAGACAGTACAGGGAACGAAACATTGACCTCTATGAATGAGTCGGTACTCCACACGTTCGAACAGGACTTCTCTTCCAAGGCGTGGTCTTGTCATTTCTTCAAGTTGGACACGACTGCCGAAAAGAAATTCCAAGCCTGGACCTTGCCGTGCGACCAGGAAGGTTTGTCGGAAAAGGAAATGATGGAACAGGGAACTACGGAGGTGCCTAGCAGCAGGAGACTTGTTTTGCCCCCTGGACCCGTCAGGTTTGGATTCATATCTTCCGGAGAAGGTCACGTTGTCGTCCATGATCTGCAGTTCCAAGGTGAAGAGATGGCATCTGGATCAGAAGGACTGTTTTCGTCCGCTGTAGTGATCGGGATCGTCCTAGTCACAGTAACGATCCTGATATTATGATTCTGAATACTAATTTGGTGTTTCAAGTGTTTCTGTGATATTTGCGATTGATTAGCGAATCATGTACATATTGTACGTATCCTGGAAATAAAGTCTTCATTAGTTACGAGCAGTCCTATGAAATATCTTTATTAAATCTAAAGATACATTATATCGATTTGGGGGACAAGAGTCCCCATGGATATCCGTGATCCGGCACGCAGGCCGGCATACAACTGAACCGCGCAAATTCCACAAACACAGCATCTTGAGTGGCTCCATCATGAAAGTTCAGTCTATCTTATCTTGAGATGATGAGGGATGGAGAACACCATCATGGAAGTACGTCGATGAAGAAGATGAATGAGCGAAAGATGAAAACTGGTGCAACGTATCTCTTCACTCAGGAAACTTAGCCAAAATTTTTCTAAAAGCAGTCCAGTCTTCAGCAGGACGAAAGCTCTCTCAGGAGCAACGGCTATTGGAATCTGTTCACTACCGGAGTGGAGACTGAAGATTGGATGGCGCATGGAAACCATTCAGTGTTGTTGGAATCGACAGCAGGAACATTGCACGCCGCGACCCTCGCACCAGATCACTGCCAGCAAGGAAACATCCAGTGGGATGATCCGTCCATCCACAGCTTTGCTGGTTTCTGATGGCATTATGCTGACAGACACGGTCGATAAGATGGAGATCTTAATGGCCAAGGCGCCACTGCTTTTGCCAGAGAGTATATCATGGTCATATAGACCGGGAACTCCTACACATTCCCATAACTTAACACCCCCCTGTTTATGGGTCACGCCACGGAGAGGCATCAGTCAGCTTGGCGGATGGTGGATTAGGCCACCAAACACCCACCGTTACCCGAAAATCCATGACGTAAGGTGGTGCGAAAAAAGTACAACAGAAAAACTGCTATATCTTGAAAACGTGTGCTTGTAGATGCATGAAAATTTGAGAATTAAATTACAATCAAAACTAATTAAATTACAACCAAAACGAATTAAAACTAATTAAATTACAATCACAACTAATTAAAATTAAATAAATTACAATCAAAACTAATTAAACTAATATTAATTACAATTAAAACTAAAAATAATTTAGATGAGTGCTGCACTGCTTCGGGGGGGGGGGGGAGGGAAGTTGAAATTATAGTAAAGGGTGCTTTTGGTAAGTAAGTGAGCTGGACATTTACCCAAACATTTCACCTGCCCTGACCGTATGAGTGACTAAGAATGAACGGGCGAATGATGGCATGAGTGACCAAGCCAATGACCTTATGAGTGATCAGGTGAGCTAGACATTTCACTTGCTCCAACCGAATGAGTGACCAAGCCAATGACCTTATGAGTGATCAGGTGAGCTAGACATTTCACTTGCTCCAACCGAATGAGTGACCGCGTGAGTGAACATACGAATGAAACCATATTTGGCCAGCGGGGCCATGGACTGAACATATATAGTCCACGCGGTTTTTTCCACAAGAGAGGACAGAGGGAACATATAAAAATTTGTGTATTTTTTATTTTGTGACACTGTATTTGCACCCCTAAAACTGGTACAAAGTGATTTCTGAACTCATTTTCAGCATTTTTAAATTTGAAACTATTCCTCTGCGGTGAAAGGTTGATGATATAAAGAGCGCATTATAATTTACAGGCACCCTGTGCAATTCGTTGAACCCGATATGCTCTTATCCTGTCTCAAAAACGAATTTGATAATCCCCGAGAATCGAATCCCACGCGGTGACATGTTTCCGCTCAAGATGCGCTACATTACTATCATGATAACAAAGAATGAAGCGTTTCTCGTAAATAATTCCCACGGGTATTTCAAACGATACGTATATTACTTAAGTCACGGATAATGGCAAAATATTACAACGATATACTGTATAACATTAAGAGGCGGGAAAAAAAAAGGATTGAGTACGGAAATGTCTGGTGTAAAAATATTCTGTAAACTGTCATTTCTCGGAATTTGACCTTTGGCAAGGTTGTATGATTGCATCTTGATGTATTTGGCATGCACGTAGGCTTATTTTGTAGATTTGCGAATAGAAGATGAGTGTTTTTTGAGAAAGCTTTTTCAAACGCAGGCTAGGCACTGTTTCATCCTTAGTTTGATAAAAAAAAAGAAGCGTCTCGTTCTGATCCTAACTTTTCTTCGGCCCATTTTCTTTCTGTTTAACCTTCTTTAAGCCTAGGAATAGAGGACTTCGTAACTACAAATTTAGATATTCATGCGGCGGCATCTGGTCCAAAATTGCATGCCGGTGAAAATTCGCGAGCACCGCGGTGCTCTTTAAAGCGCGGAAATTTTTAATTAGGCTGAACACATTTTTAATTAGGCTCACAAGACGGCGCACGGACATACGCGCCTCTCTTGGACTCGGAGAAACAATCAGTTTGCGGTTTTCAATACAAAACCAATAAATAATAAGGGTACGAGAGCCAACAACGAGGGGTGTGTAGACAGATCCGCACGGTGCCTTTCCGCACATGGGGAATTTGGTGTCATTTAAGTACCCCCAAGCTTTTTCTTAAATTTCTTTTTTTTTCTTTCCACATACACACCCTTTACTTTCATTTATTCCTTCCCTTAAGTGGGTAAGAGTTGTATAGGGGCTGTATCCACATTACGTTGTTGAAGTTATCCTTTTTTTCATCTCTAGAATGTCGAATGCTTTTGGAATATTTCACTCCAAATTATTTTTTTACCAGTAAATGTTACGGGAAACCAGCGATTATGATAATCACTGATCACCTCGGTAAATTTTATGGAAAAAAAAATTTTTTAACAAATTTTACAGCACCTATTATGCAAGCCTCAGAGGGAAAGGTTACGATCTGGTTTTTTTTTCTACTAGGGTAAGAAATAAAGTGAACACAGGTATCTAAACATCATTTCTGCATTCCCCAAGGGTGCTGGTGAAATATTGCAAATGTGACCAAAAAATAAAGTTAAGATCACATTGCGGGTTGATTTTAAGTTTCAAAGCGTGCGACTTTCTCTTCAGGGAGTCACAAACGAAACTAAAAGAATCATAACAACCGACATCATAACAATAAAAGTTCTTATATTTTATCACTTACCACGATTTCAATCACAAATATGCATGATAGCCCACATATTTCATGGCACAATTTCATGTAGATACAGCCCCTTTATAGCTTCAGGCCATTTACGGTAGAGAAGAAAGGCAAGAAGGGCCCATGTGTGGCGGAAGTGTCACCAAATTCACCGTGTGCGGAAATGTACAGTGCGGATCTGTCACCAAGCCCAACGAGGAACGTTTAGACCAGTGATTCCCAACGTGGGCGTTAACGTCCCCTGGGGAGCGATGAAATACTCCGGGGGGGGGGGGCAGTAGAAGCTATACATAGAATCCTATGGGTTGGATTGCGTTGAGAGAAAAAAATTTCTGAAGAAGGGGGACGATGGGACAAAAAAGGCTGGGAAACTGGTTTAGATAATCGTGATTTTAAAATCTTGGAATATTTAATATTTGATAAATTTAAGAATTGATAGAAATTCATATTTAATGAAAAAAATAACTTCGAACTAATGAAATTCGTATCCAATGAGGAAAATAATTCCAAAACTAATGATGAAGGTATTTAAGTTTATATATCAATGAAAATTCATATTTACTAATTTTATCTTCAAGCGTAATCTACTTTTATCTTGTCTCTATGAGAGAGAGAGAGAAATTCATTCTTTAGATTCCATATCATAGGTTCTCCGTCATAACGATCGAAAAATTCTAAAGATTTTCTAAAATCTTTGCTCCACTCCATATTATATACGGGAATAAATAAGTACTGTATATCTTCAACGAACCGGTCCGCACAGACTGACAAAGTGTAACAAACTAAAATGTTGGTATATAGAAACCAAACAAGAAATAAAGGGTGTCAAAAACTGTGGGGCTCCAATAGAAGGGAGATTGTTTTGAACCTAAACACCACTCTCCAAACTTTTCTTCCCATCTCAAAGGGATGCCTAAAATTGCCCTCCGAAACGCGATCGTCGTCTTGTGGAACTCGTCGTTTACTCGCGGAGTGCTTTTTAGTAAAAAAATTCTATGGCGGAGCCCCGTAGGCCAATCTTTTAATTTTTCATCAAAGTTACCGATTTATTTTTACTAATAAAAAATACTTATAATTATTTTTTTACATTTTACTGGTCTGGTTTTTTTTTTTTCCTCGAGCGGCTGCGGGGCCCCTGGAGAGAGTGCACATGAAGCACCGGTTGAGAACCGCTGCTTTCAAAGCCACTTGAAAGAGAGACTGTTAATGCAACTTTGGCTGCTTTAGACCATCGTTTCTCAACCGCCGGATCTGCCGTTTCCTTTTTCTCCATTCACGTTCTATTAATCATGCGCGTTTTACCTTCCACTTACAAAAATAAATAAAACCAGGCTTCTAATAAAGGTTTAGAACCACTGCTTTAGACGATTTCGTAAAATGCATCTGGAATGAAGTTTCACACGTATTTTAGTTAATTTTTTTAAATTCATAGTAGGGCTAGAACATGAACCTATATCCTTGATACATGTATTATTGTTGAAAACGATGTGAAAAGTTGAACTATTCAGTTGTGATTCATTTGTGTGGCTACTTCCTCATTACTACTTTTATCCGCATTAAGAGAATAAAATTAATAAAACTGCTTGCTACCACTTTTTGCGATTTTTATCATTATAAAAAAATGCATATTTTGGAAGCTACAACTAATATTTCTCAATGAAACCATAATCATTTACACACACACAAAAAAACTAATTTGGAAATAAGACAAATTTCATCCAGTACAGTAACTTGATGACATTGTGCCGTCTTCAAGCGCAGAGTTTACATTGATTGAAAATAATTTATTCTATTATTTACAGTATTCTATTATGTTTGTTTTTTCATTATTTTAATAAATTAAAAATTAATCAAATTAAATCATTTATACTTCAGACAATTTTTGAATAACCATCTGCTAATGGGGGGAGGAAAAGAGGGAGTAGAAAATTATTCATGTTCGCAAGAGGGGACACAGGAATGAAAAATGGTTGAAAGGGGGCCATGGACAAAAAAAGGTTGAGTACCACTACTTTTGACGATCTCGCAAAATGAATCTGCAATGAAGTTTCACGTAAACAATTACGATAGCCGCCCAAGCTATAACGCTAATTATCACGCGCAGAATTAAGTGGCAAAAATCGCCTTCTCATTAGATAAGGGGAGGTCAGCGCGAACGCTAACCCCGCTACCAAAAATTGTGCGCCCCAAGCAACTGCAATTAGCAGATGTGGCGGGATTCAGCCAACCGGAGTGCAATGGAAGGCCTCGTCCCAGGAAAGCCGCCTTCTTGATCACGGCATCTCCAGCGCCAGGTAAGTATGCTAGAATGAAGCTTGCACAATTATACAAACATTTTTACGTTAAAACATTTTCAACAGATAATTGTTTTCCCTTACATATATATTATTATTCGAAATTTTAATATTGAACTTTATATGCTAAGTGATTTGTCGATTTTATTTCATAATTTCTAACCTTTCCTAATTGTATACCTCATCATCACTCGAAAGGCTTGTGAACGTTTCTTCACAATAGATGGCAGTGCGAGGTGCATGATAGTGACGTCACCTTTCCAAGATTTCTTCACAGCTGAAAGCACGGACTAATGATGTTTTAATGCATTTTTCCTGCAAAAATTCGTGACCCAGAGGCCTTTATCCGGGATTTTTGACAAAAAAAAGAATTTCCTCTCAGGCCAGTATTACACTATAAAAGTTTGATAAATTCCCTTTTATAAAACTTTAATAAAACTCGCAGGTTACATTCGAGCAAATACAACCGATAAGCTTATTGGCTGAATTTTCAAGTTTTATAAAATAGATTTTATCAAACTTTTATAGTGTAATCCTGGCCTCAGGCCGGGATTACACTACAAGTTTGATAAAAATTATTTTATAAAACTTGAAAAATTCAACCAATAAGAACATCTGTTACATTCGAGCGAACTTAACTGATCCGCCTATTAGTTGCATTTTTCATGTTCTATGAACGAACTTTTATCCAGATTTTATAGTGTAATACCAGCCTTAGGCCGGGATTACACTGTAAAAGTGTTATAAAAGTTCTTTTATAGAACTTGAAAAATGCAACCAATAATCGTACCGGTTACATTCGCGCAAATGCAACCGATAGTCTTATTGGCAGCATTTTTTAAATTTTATAAAATAACTTTTATCAAACTTTTATAGTGTAATCCCGGTTTCACACACATACACCGTTTCTCTTTATTCTCACACGTTCCCTCCACGAGGCCACAATTTGTAAGCCCGCTGATGCCCAGTCCCAGGCCAGGAGTAAAACTTTGGTCTGGTAGGAAAGTAAATAGGTTTGAGGAATAACAACCGTCATTTGTGTACAAGCTCTTTGAAACTTGAAAAATGCAACCAATAAGCGTATTGATTACTTTCGACCGAATTTTAGCGATAAGCCTATTGGTTGTGTTAAGTTTTATAAAATTTATTTTACAAATAACTTTTATAAAACTTGATACATTTACTGTATTGAATGAATTTCATTCGAATTAGAATTCAAGAAAATCCAATCTCAGCAGCCGAGGTGGGAGGGCATTATATATAATGTTTTCTCCCTAGACATTGGATTCAGTCACCCATTTTTGTCAAATGGTTTATATGTTGAATTGAGTAGATGGCTGTCTTCATGGGGAGAACGACGCGAGTAATTCGAAACTTGCGAGCACGGGGCAAGGGGAGCCACCACTATAAATCTTTGCTTACTTTTCCGACACAACTCTGCCTGTTTTGAGGTAATGGAAGTAAGATGCTTTGCATCAGTCCGGGGCTGTGAGCGGTTCTATCTATCTATCTATATAATTCTCAAAAAATCTTATCCCTCACGGGATTAGGGGGCCATTCAAGTAATACGTCATCATAATTTTAGCCACTTTTGACCTTCCCTCCTCCGTCAGCTCTGCTCCCCACTACCTAACGCATATTGTGATCAGAGACGTACGTCATTGAAGGGGGCGCACGAGCCCACCTACGCCCCTCTATCAAAAATTTATTTTTTTTATTCAAAAAAAATATTTTATAAAAAACTTAAATTTCGGAAGAAAATACCTGTATATGTGATTATAATTAATTTGTGCTAATTTCAATGCGATTCGAAAGCTAAGAACTGAAAATTTGTCTTTAAGAAATTCATTGCGAGCCACCCTCTAAGTTTAAGCCATATATGCTAAACCCATATCCTACGGGTAAAATGTGACCCGTGGAATTATCTGATGTTGCCAGCCAACTCAAAGTGACACGCGGCACAGTTCCAGAGCACATAAGTGGACCTACACACATTTCTAGCAGGCTTAAGTGGCCCGCAACACATTTATTTAGCACTTAAGCGGCCCGGGCACATTTCCAGGCCACTTGAAGGATCCGCGTAACATAGCCACTAATCAGTATCTTTTATCGCTCATAATCTAGTTCAAATACTAGTTCGACACGCGTGGATTTTCCTGTTTCTCACAGCCGGTTCTCGCAAAGAGGCGACATTATGTAAATGAATGGAGCGTTCCTCCATTGCCAATACCTTCTAGAGCAGAAGATACCTTCTGCTTTAGAAGGTATTGCCATTGCCCAGATAGCCAGAATCGGAAACACCAATAAATTGTTCCCGTTTAGTCGTTCGAAACTTGAAAACTAAAAAAGATGGACAATTCGGTTTTTTAACGAATCAAAAACACGCACGCACTATATTCGCAACCCAACGGAAAGCACTATAACCGGTTTTGTAGCTACTCTTTTCGAAAAATCAAGTGACGTCACCCGATTCCTCACGCGACTTAAGACGCCTTCATATACGTATTAAGGAGTGTATTAACGTGTTTACGTGTATTAAGGAGTTCTAACGCGACCGTCTCCCGTTGGGACACCGAGTAAAATTACTGTTTTTTGATAATTTTTTTTTTTTGTATATAGTTCTAATTCACAAAACGCTATCATTTTTTCTGAGTAGATGCTGCAAATACCGCTGATTATCAAAATAATTTTTTTTTTGAAAGTTGTTTTATTTTTGACAGATTTTTTTTTTGACCCATGTATGCAATGTTAAATCAATGGGGAGTATGTACGTTTGCAAAATTCAAAAGGGAAACAGAAAGGGAATTATCAGAATGGGGGGAAAAAATTTTCACCATAAAAGGTAGCCTTTTGTTATTCAACGTTCAGCGGGAATGTATAAATTGGAATAAATTATGTGTGTGTGTGTGATTTCTTTCGACTTTTTCTTAGGGACCGTTCAAGCATTACGTAAGCAAATTTCTAGATATTTTTGACCCCCCCCCCACCCCTTGTCAGCAAAATTTCGTCATCAGCTCTGCCCCTCTGAATCCTAACGCATATTGGTGGGACCAGAGACGTACACGAAAGGGAGGGGGCCCCCCTCCCCCACGATCAAACATTTAATTTTTTATTTAAAAAAAAAAAAAAAAACTTAATTGAAATTTCGGAAGAAAATACCTTTATATGTTATTATAATCAATTTCTGTTAATTTTAATGTTATTTGAAGTCTATGAACTCAAAATTTATCTTTAATAAATTCATTGTGACCCACCCTCTAAGCCATATAATGATAAATCGCATAAAGGCGATGATGACGTAATACTTGAACGGCCCCTTATAACATTCAGAGCCACAACTAGAGGAGAGCAGGCGGTTCTGGTGCTCCGGACAAGGGGGGGGGGGGCAAATTTCACCTCTCCTTCAATCAACATTACAAGGGGGTGCCAGAACATGTGTTTGCCCAGTTTACCAAGCATCTAGTTGCGACTCTACCCACATTACTTGTTGAACATAGTACAGGGCCCGATTTCCGTATGGGGGAAGTGAAGCATTTGCCCTGGGCCAGGGCCGCTAATAGATGCTTGGTCAGCCGCAGCAAGCAAGTGTTTTGGCGAACCTTGTAATGGCGAAAGAGAGGTTAGAGGATAAAATTTATTCTCCCCACCCACCCCCCAATCCGGAGCACCAGATCCGCCTGTTCCCTCCTGGTTGCGGCCCTGCCCGAGAGCTCCAACATTTAAACAACATGCGTTCATTGATTAACTAAACGTCGTTGATCCAGGTCTCGGATTCCCCCCGATGTCTGGTTTGGGGCCCCCACATAGATGTTCAAACACTTTGGTTTGCGGGCTACATGACAATGAAAACGAGGATAAAATTAATTTGAAAATGTTTAATTGACGCTTGAATAATTTCTGCATAGTTACTACTGCACCACAATCAATTGTGCATTATATTGCATAATTCGATTTCGTATACGTGTTACCCGAATGTGCATTTTTTTTAGTCTGCGGGCCACAAACGCATACAATTATTGTGTTATAAGGCGCTGGGAACGTTCTTAACAACACTTTTTCGCGAGCCGGATGGAATCTCTTGTCATACGACCTTTGGGGGGGGGGGGGAGGGGGGACTGGCTGTCCCGTATGTATAGTCCTTATGCAGGAGAGGCGGTAGTACGTTGCATTGCATATTTGTTAATTATTGGGGCCCTCAGCTCCCTAGTAAAATTTATTGAGGGGCTCAAACAGCCTCAACCTCAGGTTCCAGTGCCTATGGCCCGGGGACAGAGTCGGGTTTAGTCATTCAGTGGCCCTGTGCAAGAACAGTTTTGCGGTCCTGGTGATAAGGGTTAGGCCCAGAGGTCAACTCATTTTTGCCCTATAAATCCACCGAAATTTCTTTTAGGGGCGAGGTCTTCGAATTTGGATCCGTCAAAAAATCTTTCTGAGGAGACTCAGAAAGCAGGGCCGATGTAGCGCATGGGTAGACTGGGTATGGG
This sequence comes from Pholcus phalangioides, assembly GCF_987345545.1. NCBI lineage: Eukaryota > Metazoa > Arthropoda > Arachnida > Araneae > Pholcidae > Pholcus > Pholcus phalangioides. Next base: position 5,074,811 of record NW_028301637.1, read on the forward strand.
CAGTGCAGGTGGTTAGAAAGTTTCACGTTAACGAGAAATATGTAAAGCAATATAAAGTCTAATACTGTGAAATAAGATTTTGAATCGGGGTGACTGGCGCTTGAAGTCTCACAGGTTGAGAGTCCCTTGCACCGAGGACTCATCACAGCGTTAAGACCACAGCCACTTTATGGGAAAGGCAGACTGGCTGTAGGGGCTTTAGTTATCGGTTTTATACTTCCAATATATAAAAATATAAATTTCTTGAATTTCAACCAAAGAAGCCAGATAAAAATCTTAGTCCAGGGGCCTTTCAAAAATCAAGGCCCCCATCCAAGGATGTGGGGAGGCCGGAGATTCACCACCATGGGTGTCTTTTAATAAATCGACATATTTTTCATCAATAGATTCAATAGAATTTCAAGTTCTGATTTTTTAAAGTATGTAAATTAAGCGTGCAATATACGTAATCAATGCAGTAAACTCCATTTTTATGGCCCCCTAATAATTTGCGACCCGGTGCGATCGTGCCCTTCGCACTTGCTCAATTCCGGGGGCCGGAAGTTGTACACCATCGGTTTAACGAAACGTATTAAAGCAGGGGTCTTCAACCTTTTTTTCAGTCGCAAGCACTGCCTGTACTCGCATCAAAAGAAGAGCACCCTTATCAAATTTGACATACGAATGCATGAAATCAGGATGATTTCAATCCCAGAATGCAATGTCTACAAGGTGTTCAGTTGGAATTGTTGATCAAGTGTTCGCGAGCACAAACTCGGACACGAGTATCGAGCGCTCTGGGTGGTTCAGGGAGCACCGTGGTGCTCGCGAGCAACGGGTTGAAGATGCCTGTCTTAAAGCGTATTTGTAAATATAATTTTTTTCGAAATCGTACAGCGAGCGGAACAAAATGATTGAATGGATCAGATTTGATCGAATGGGTATATCATTATCACCAAAGCCACCTCTGCATGCCGTGTCCGGGTGGGCCCACGCGTTAAGACGGCATTGGGAAAGAGCGAGATGAATTTTTTTCTACTGCAGTAAAAAAAACGAACGAAAACCCCTTCCCCTTGTTATTACCCCTTACCCACGGTTCCGTGGCATCCTGTTTGGGAATCGATTTCATTGCATCATAACTAGGGATACGTAAATTTCGTATTTACGAAATAACCGCGATAAATGCGAAATTTGCCAATTTTGACGAATAAATGCTGAAATGTGATCTTTTACTACTTTTAGCGAGTTCTAGGTAATTTACACTTTCTTAAGTGTCGTAATTTTGGTCAGCACTTGTGAGCGTGCTTGAAAGAGAAACCACAAGCGTCACTTCTTTTCCCCCTCTGACATTGTGTTAGATGCGAATACAGCCCAGTTATAAATAAGCCCCTTTGTGATTCGAGAAATGTTTGTAATAATCAACGTGTACGCTATAAGCGAGGCGTTGGATTCAAGTATATCACCAGCATACAATAAATGTTGTACGAAAAAGTCTGTTTTTTTACTTTTTTTCCAGTTTTCTTTTTACAGTATGTTATATCCGGATTATTTTCTTAGTTAAGACTTCTCTTGGTTTTTTGATATCCACAGATTTCTACAATGTTAGATTACTACAATGTTAATTTCAACTAAGTACTTTAACACTTTCCAGTAAATACGGCCGGGTTATTTTTTAAATGCGAAATTTTTCATTTCAGCTGTTTTATGTATTCGAAAGTTTTTTTTTTTTTTTCTGAACGAATGCTAAATTTCTGATCTGAATGTTTTTTGCGAATATAAATGCGAAATTTCTGATTTTAAAACTTTTTTTCCCGCGAAATTTACGTATATTTAATTACAACTATTTCAAACAAATCCAGGCGTGCTTGCATTGTGCAAAAGAAATCTGCAAGCATGCATTGCTATAATTTAGGTGTGGGCGTGTAATAACAATAATGAACAAATACTGTATTAATAACAAAAAAAAAAATTTAATTCAATCAAAATTATTACTCTTTTAAATGTGTGTGTGTATCTGATATTTTTCTTTCCCTGTATGTTTTTTTCTTCGTAAAGACGCGTTCCTGATAATTTCCTTCATGGTTTCTAGAATTTCCCTTTCCTGGAAGAGAGAAGTTGTTTCCATTGACTTAACATTGCGTACATGAGTTGGGGAAAAAATTCATTAAAAAAATATATCTGAACAATAAGCGGTTTTTGCGGCATCTGCTCAAACAAAAATGAAATTTTGAGCGTGAACACTATGCGAAAAAAATTCGTTATAAAAACCACTAATTTTACATTATTCTCCCGTTTGAGTGGGTCACGTGAGGAATTGGATGACGTCAAATCGAGTTTTGCGCTTACTAATAGCTAAACTTATATATTCTAGGAGACTTGATTCGCACCCTTACGGAAAGATTGGTTTTTTTTCCTCGCCTGTGGTCAAAGCTGCATTAAGAGTCTTCAAAAGCGGCATCTTTCCAGCGGCTTTGCCTGTGGTCCAGTCCACGAAACCACGAAGTGACGAAACTCATCTTGCACAAAAAAGGAACGGAAAAAGTTTATTAAGGCCCGTTTACACGAGGCAAGTGCTTTAGTTGGAAACTTAATTTTAACATACTGATTCTTCTTGAAACTATCCACACGATAAGTTGTAATTAGGCGCTCATTGAATAATTTTTACGGAGGTGAGTGCAGTTAGCGCATGCGCGCTCCAGTCTACTCAAATCCACGGAGAGAGACAAACGCAACGCGCGGGAGTACAATAGTAATAATTTTTTATTTATCTGGCATTCAGGGAGGTGCTTTTTTTAAAGCTCATAGCTTTCGTAACGATGGATGAAGATGATCAGGTGGAACTTACGAATACTGTGATCACAGCCACATTATATGACATTTGTTATTACAGCCACATTATATGACATTTGTTTTAAAGAATATAAATTTATTCACTTAAATAAATTTATTCAATAGAAAAGGAGAAACTATACCACTTGCGCGAAAGCAGCACACTGAGCTAGAAGTAGGTCACGCAAGGGAAACAGTTCGCTTGTCCCCTTTTTTCGCCTGTGCCACCCACGCATCAGGAGGTGCATGTAAGGGGGGCGAGAGATGACGCCACAGGGGAAAAAAGAATACACAACATATTATAAACTTATGTACGTCATTGAGAAGAAATATGATTTCTCTATTTCTCCTCCAAGTTCTAAATATCGATTATAAGATATTTCAATCGAAGTTGAAGAGATAAATTATGAATTATGTAAGCCGAAAATACGGTAGAAGATTCTTGGCATTCGTAGGAAATTCTAAGGGTTAAAAATTAAATAATAAAAATTCATTAAACAAAAATTATTTCCAAATTTTCGAAATCATTATTATTTTTTAATTTAATCTATAGAGATGACATCTTTATGTTAAATATTGGATCATGTATTTTTACAACAGATGGCAGCAAATTCGTTCTGGACGAGAGAAATATTCGAAACCCCCCCCACCACTCCAGTTTTTAATATATAAATCCTCCCCACCTGATATATATTTTTGAATCTTCAATTTTTTTCAACTCCTGACATCACGTCGACAGAATATTCCATAGCTTTTTCCAACATCGAATAATTTTAAGCTTGTTTGTTAAGGTAATTTTCATTTCAATAGTTCAACAAACATTCATGGCGAAGATATTTTTCAACAAACTTGAAGCTTGCGTCCTCTGGCCACCTCACCATCCAATATTTCCGCGGAATTCTAGTGAAACTTCAGGAGACGACGGAGTATGAACAGGTTCACGCTTGAGATCAAAATAAACCCCTCCGTGAGAGAGCAAAAAGACCCCTCCAGCGCGGCAGGTCACGCCCACTGGCGCATAGGTCTACTTAACCGGAAAAAATAGAACCGTTCGTATTCACTTACCAACTAAATCACTTGTGCACTTGCCAACTAAAGCCGTGTAAACAGCATTATCGTCTGCATACATTGTATCGTACTTGGCAACTAAAAATTAAGTTACCAACTAAAGCACTTGCCTTGACTCGTGTAAACGGGCCTTTACTTCTAGTTAAGGCAGGGGTCAGCAACCTTTTGAGTCGGAAGAGTCAAAAATTACAATTTACAAAATTTCAAAGTTTTTAAAGAGCCACAAAATTTTTAGAGCCACATACGAGAAGCTGGGCATGACATTTTATCAAAAATATGTATAATATGTATTTTAAAAATATAATACTTATTATGTTACCTACCTTTACTTCGGTTTTTTTATTATTATTATATATATATATATATATATGTACATACATAACTTTGAGAAGATAATTCGCTTCTAACTCTTTTGCTTGAAACAACAAACTATATGTCACAGCCAAAGCACTGGTGAAGACGCCAAATTGCCTTGCGTCGAAAGCGAATTAAAACCCACATAGAAACATCCGACGACGGTGTCATTCGAGAGCTTCCGATGGACTGACGAAAGTGACGACGCGTGTCACGGGGGAGGGGTGCGATGAAAAGCGAGTACAAGTGTCTGAGAGATAGAATCGGTGCCTAATCCTCGTTAATCGATTCAGAAAGATTTTTAAATGTTTTTTTTTTTTTTGATAAAATAAATAATATTTGCGTATGGAACTAAAGAGCCGCAGGTTGCCAACCCCTGAATCAAGAGAATATACATCGGAAGCCCAAAATTTGAGCCACCGCCCTAGATTGAGATGGTCATTAACGAACAAAGCTGCATTAAGAGTAAGCGTAAACAGTCCTATCGTTAAACTGGTAGCCAAACGGCATCAGCGCCCTCTCTGTTTAGATGGGTGCCTGCTGGCCTGTGATTGGCTGCTAGCATCGGGTAGGAAAGTCATTTCCCATAATGCATTTCCCCATCACGGCGCCATTTTGTTTACTTACTCATGTGAAGACTCTCGGTTAGGTTGGTTAGCTATTGCTCGTGGTTATTTTGGCAAATTGTTCATCTTTAAAATTATAAAAATGGGCCTTCTGAGGGCCAACTAAAATTATATTTATTGAATAAGTCCGCGCGCCTTTGACGGGTGTAAAATGACACGAAGACGGGTGTTCACAAGTATAGATTTAGCTGTTGAAGTGTCGATAACATTGTTATTGTTACTGAGTGATTTATACTTTTAGGCACAAGTACGTTTCCTATAAAGAAGTAAAAAATGTCCGCTTTAGTGGGAATTAAGATTTTTAGGTTCCGTTGCAATAGACTGAAAAATAAATCAAAGTTGAAATCGGAATAACGCGATCAAGGGAATGGGGGAAGAGAAGCGTGGGAGCCACGTGATCAATCGGCAAGTTTGACCCATCAAACTTCAGATGGCGCTGCCATCAATTCCGCGGCCTTTCTTTAACATTGAGTGGGTACGCTTAACTTACAAGCGGCTTTGTTAACGAAGGAGAATCTATTGGCTTGTGTGCACAATACTTATATAACATTATCTCAATAAATTTTTACTAAAAAATTGTTTTGCTAAATGTATTCACTATTTTAAAATTTTTATATAAAGTTTTATATGCCGATGGTCTTTTGAACTTTCTTTTGTAATTTATCACTTTTATATATGCCTCTCTTATCATCACTCACAACTGGTTGGTTAACGTTTCTGCACAATAGATGGCAGTGCAAACAATCACCTAGGTCAGGAAAATTCGCTGATGGAATTTATGGATGGAAAATTCACTGCTGGAAAAATTCGCCGACCAACAGTTCAACACGAGTGAGTTACTCAGTCAGTGAGCTACTGAGTCCATGAGTGAATGAGCATGCTACCGAGTGCGTGAACGAGCGAGTGATCAAGCGAACTACTGAGTCCGCGAACAAGTAAGCGATCGTAATAGTGAGTGAGTAGGTTGCCGGGCGAGTTGACCAATGGTGTGCATATACTTATCGTTTATCTATTGTTACGTAAATGAGCGCAAGAAAACACTGGTGTTCATGCAAATAAATGCAATTATGGAAAGATTTTTTTCCTCGCCATCTTAGGTGTTAGATATAGTGTACGAGATCCATCTTCCATAAGGGAAAAAAGTTTATTATTATTATTTTTGGAATGAAAAGCTTGATTTTTGATAGATTCCTCTAGTTGATTTTTTAATTGAAACGTAACGTGTGTCCATCAACTAAACCGTAAACGCAGTGCTGTAATTTGGAAATAAAATTGAGATTTTTCTTCCATACAGTTAACCACAAGAGAACCCCCGCAGAGTTGCCAGATTCTTAAAAAATTTCTAGCCAAAATCATCCTCAAAAGTAGCCCAAAATATTTGAGCTTGTTTTGCCATCTAGGAAAGATTACATGAACTACAGTTTCACGGTAATGTATCTCAGTGTTTCTTAACATTGAGGCCATATGGCTCTCTTGCGGTCCTGGGATTTTCTCGGGGCCATGCCATGGGTGAAAAGCAGACGAAAGTATAGCCACGACAAGAGGTGAAGTGAGCCACAGTGAACTGTGAAGAAATAAAGCTTTCAAGTGAAAAAATGCGGGAAAGAATGTTACTACTTTTTCAAAATCTAGTATTGCTGTCCATGGTACTAGCGCAACCTTAACCCATATGTTTACAGCCCGGGGCTTCATCTCCATAGAGCCTAAAGGAATAGATCTGGTGCTATAATTTTCGAGTGCAAGTAGCAAATATGCAAGCTGTTATACTACCAGATAATTATAGGCCCCCAGAACATCACTTTGTCAGAGAACCCATGATTTTGATACTGCCATGTATACAACCCCCATTTACAGAGACCTATTTTTCCCATCTAATTCGACTATTGGGTGGAATGTCTCTCCCCCCCCCCCCCTCTATGTGCATCTGTGCTTGGCCCAGAGTTCCAGAGATCGATAATATTTATAAAAATTTTTGTTCGTTATAAATTTAGTTCTGACTGAATTTGATTCGATAAGTAGAAAAGGTCTCAGATGAGAGGTAGGGGCCCTCGATAAGACTGGGGACCCACGAGAAGAAAATATGGACCAAAGGACCAAAGGGGGACCATGGGCTAAAAGGGTTGAAAAACACTGATCTATCTTACAAAAAGCAGTGATATATACAGGGTGGTAACTATCGACCATCCAATAATTACACGCGTGATTCCTTGGGAAAAACTAGTATGAAAAAGTGTTTTCCGTTTTTTTTATCTGACCCATAATTAATGACTTATAACGCTTTAAAAATTGATGACGTCACTTCAAAATCCGGCCAAATTCACCAAACTTACACCAAATGTATAACGTGGCGTTTTAGACAATGCTAAAAAATGTATTAACCCTGCTATACAGAAAACGAAAAAGATATAAAACCATTTTTTTTTCTCTCGCACTCTTTAGGAAAGAGAAAAAACTTTTTTTACAAGTCAGAACAGGTTGCTTGCATCTCACAAAGCTAGCTTCACAGAGGTAATATATAGATAAGCGTTAGTCGTTTTGCTCGTGAAGGTGTCTTTAACAGCCATATCTGGGATTTTTCAAATCCCTATGCAACACGTCCAAATGCTCATCAGGTTCATTGGGGAATTAATGTTTGGTGCGGCATTATAAACAACAATCTTCTGGGACCATATCTGCTTCCACAACGTCTGATTGTTGAAAACTACCTCGTTTTCTTGAGAGATTGCCTCCCAGATTTCCTTGACGACCTTCCCTTGGCTATCTTGCGAAATCTTTGGCTGCAGCATGATGGGGCACCAACCCATTACGCATCAAATGTCCACGAGTGAATAAATCAAGAATACCCAAATCGGTGGATTGGCCGCAGTGGCCTGCTAGATCCCCTGACCTAAACCCTTTCGATTTTTTTTTTATGGGGCCATCTTAAAGCGCATGTGTATAGGCATACGCTTGACTCGCAAGAAGACCCCTTGTATGTGGCAGTGACAACAGTGACATCGTACATGCTGAAGCGGGTTCAGCTCTCCATCCCACGCCGTGCTTCTTCATGTATCTCAATAGACGGAGCACATTCTGAGCGGTTACTAATGTAGGAAGCAATCTTCCTTTTAGACACTGTGTGGCGGTTGAGTGATCATAGTGGCGGACTCACAGAACGAGGTCCCGGGTTTAAACTCCACCGTCGCCACAGTGGTGGTCGGCTGTAGTTAGTTTTCTGTGGTTCTCAAGTTCGAAGGTAGAATGAGAGCCGATCTCCTGTTAAAAAGTCTCGCAAAAGATAGCAACAGACCTAAAATGGTACAAATATTCAATCATTACACTTCACTCACAATTTGAAATATAGATGACAGCACTGAAACGCACCAACCTCTCGGTGAGTATAAAATAAAAGGCTGCCGTTCGGAACCGCAATAAATTGCCCAGTCTAATTAGCCCTCGTATGCAGAAAATGACAGTGGTGCAACAAAAATGATCAAATGATGATTAAGTTTATAAATGATTCACACACACACACACACACATATAGTACAGTTCCGATGTGATTTGCGTGCTGGCACACCTTCGTCAAGTTACCATTTTTAAATCCCTCATTGAACCATTTTACAAGTAAGTTTTCATGCAAGTTCAAAAAAACCAAAAAAATACTGCCGATTTATTGATCAACATTGTAATTAAAACAACAACGAAAAATAATGATCGCGCAGTATACACGTACGCACTGTATGCACGTTCCCTCAGAAAATTAGACTTAATAGTGAAGGTAAAAAAATTGCACATTTTGGCAAAAAAGTATTGATTTGGCTAAAAAAAATTTCAAGCAGATCTCATTAGCCTAAGATGGTACAAATCTTGCGATAAATTTGCCAACAGTGAAGACGAAGCTAACACGTAAGCGATACGTAACAGCAAGGTTATAGTATCACACTACATGGAGAGAAAAAGTGCCAATCGTGAAGGAAGAAGGCCGAACTTGGCTTCTAATGGGATTGAATATTTCAGTTCATTTTTAAGAAGTGACGAAAAATGCACTTTGGTTCGGCATTTGGCATATAACTGAACGTTAAAAAAATGAAACGGCACAAAATTTTAAAAGCTCATAATTGACTTCATATTCTTCCGATCGAAAAACACTTTTCTATATTATTTAATTTCTATAATGTCTAATAGTTGATTAATCGACAAGGCCAGAACTAGAGGGTGAATCATGCGGAACTGGTGCTGGATTCGAAGGGGCGTCGAAGCGAAATATTTCACCCTTTAAACCAACGATTCTCAACCTTTTTTGACCCATGGATCCCTTTCCGGTAGGCAATTTCTATGGCGGAGCCCAGGATGCCTATTTTTTATTTATTCATCAGTTTCTGACTTATTTTTATTATTCACAAAATATTAATAATTATTTTTTTCAAATTTACTGGTTTTTTTTTAATTTTCCTCGAGCCCCTGGGAGTTCACACGGAGCCCTAGGGGATCCGCGGAGCACAGGTTAAGAACCGCTGGTTTATTAGAATCCTCCAATATTGCCAAACTGATTGATTTGGTTATGAACAGGCTGGTAGGGTTACAGTTGGCGAGATGTCACGTTTCCCGCTCAAAGGGTTTTCTTCTTTACCCTCCAGAACCCCTGCCGCCATTCGATGTTCGTCCCGATGTATTTTGTCTTTCGCTCTCTTTGTTCGCCACCCCAGTTGTGCTCGGCCTAAGCGTCACGCGATGTACAGTGGTAACGACCACTCAATACAGTATCCAATGAGGAAAATAATTCCAAAACTAACGAGGAAAGTATTTAAGTTTATATATCAATGAAAATTCATATTTACTAAATTTATCTTCAAGCGTAATCTACTTTTATCTTGTCTCTATGAGAGAGAGAGAGAGAGAGAGAGAGAGAGAGAAATTCATTCTTTAGATTCCATATCATAGGTTCTCCGTCATAAAGGTCGAAAAATTCTAAAGATTTTCTAAAATGTTTGCTCCACTCCATATTATATACGGGAATAAATAAGTACTGTATATCTTCAACGAACCGGTCCGCACAGACTGACAAAGTGTAACAAACTAAAATGTTGGTATATAAAAGAAACCAAACAAGAAATAAAGGGTGTCAAAAACTGTGGGGCTCCAATAGAAGGGAGATTGTTTTGAACCTACACACCACTCTCCAAACTTTTCTCCCCATCTCAAAGGGATGCCTAAAATTGCCCTCCGAAACGCGATCGTCGTCTTGTGGAACTCGTCGTTTACTCACGGAGTGTTTTTTAGAAAAAAAATTCTATGGCGGAGCCCCGTAGGCCAATTTTTTAATTATTCATCAAAGTTACCGATTTATTTTTACTATTTGAAGATACTTATAATTATTTTTTTACATTTTACTGGTCTGGTTTTTTTTTTATATTTTTCTCGAGAGGCTGCGGGGCCCCTGGAGAGAGTGCACATGAAGCGCCGGTTGAGAATCGCTGCTTTAGACCAGCGTTTCTCAACCGCCGGATCTGCCGTTTCCTTTTTCTCCTTTCACGTTCTGTTAATCATGCGCGTTTTACCTTCCACTTACAAAAATAAATAAAACCGGGCTTCTAAAGGTTGAGAAGAACTGCTTTAGACCAGTGGTTCTCAACCGGGGGCCATATGGTTCCAGGTGGGCCCTAGTATATTCCAAGGGGGGCCACGGATGAAAATCTCACAAAAGGGGAGCCCCGGCTACTGATACGGGGGCCACGAAGAAGTTTATGAAATTAAATTTTTTTAGTCACTCTGACTAAAAAAATTTAATTGCAAACAAAATGCATAGAAATATAGCATATCTTTCTCTCAAATTTTCCCCTATTCAAGTAACATTAACATGAGGAAGAAAACAAAATAAGTTGTTCATGTAACCTCGGTGATTTTACGACTTGGGGGTGACAGTAGGCCCTGACATAAACTATTAGATGTTTAAACAAAATGGAGTAACTGTAAAGACAGAAAATTGTTTTTGTTCGAAGACTTTTCATTCAGAGAGGGCTGCCATAATGAAAGCAGAGAAAGATTTTTTGATCATTCATTGACATTCTTTTGAGTGCTGGTAGTAAATGTAATCCAAGAAGTCGATGAGTGAAAAATGAAAGCTTGTAAAAAAACCCCATCGTTTTCATGCAATTACAGACGGATCGCCATCTAGTTTAGCACAAAGTTATCTTTAGTAGTGGTCTGATGGAGGATATATTTATAAAAATCGAATGAAGAATGATTGCTCTGGGGTATTTTTTTATGGATTTTGAGGGAGGTGCCATTTCATTGCCTTTGCTGAAAACAAATAAAGTCGAATTCAGTTATAACGAACTTCAAGAGACCAAATCATACATGAGAAAAAATACCCGCGAAATTTAATTTTTTAAAACTACATTGCTGTAGAACTTAAGAAACTATCAAGGAAACAGTTATTTTCCGGATATTATGCTGAGGTGAGCTCGGAAAGAAAAGTCATCACGTCTCCGCCGGGACTCGAACCCAGGCCCTCTTGCATACCGGGCAAGCATGCTACCATCTACACCACTGGAGACACATGAATCTGCCTTCCAAATTTCCCGCACTGTGTCGTGAGGCGCTGAAGTAGCGGCATTAGTAGCCTCTCTTAACTTCAGGAAATGGCCCCCGGGTGGGACGGTTTAGAGAGATATAGATGGCTTTTTTCTCAGCCAGAGATATCAAGGAAACAGTTATTTTCCGGATATTATGCTGAGGTGAGCTCGGAAAGAAAAGTCATCACGTCTCCGCCGGGACTCGAACCCAGGCCCTCTTGCATACCGGGCAAGCATGCTACCATCTACACCACTGGAGACACATGAATCTGCCTTCCAAAAGTTCCTGAAGTTAAGAGAGGCTACTAATGCCTCTACTTCAGCGCCTCACGACACAGTGCGTGAAATTTGGAAGGCAGATTCATGTGTCTCCAGTGGTGTAGATGGTAGCATGCTTGCCCGGTATGCAAGAGGGCCTGGGTTCGAGTCCCGGCGGAGACGTGATGACTTTTCTTTCCGAGCTCACCTCTGCATAATATCCGGAAAATAACTGTTTCCTTGATATCTCTGGCTGAGAAAAAAGCCATCTATATCTCTTTAAGAAACTATAATTGCATAAAATTACTGTTGTTTCAATCACAAGTGTTCATGTGCCATTCCTTTCAATTTAACAGGAAAAACGTAATTTTGAACAAATTTAAGACAGTCTTAACGTCATTTGGTTTGCTGATTGGTGTCTATATGCAATCCAAGAAGATAATGTATTGGGAGTTCCTATAAGATTGACACTACACCTTTAAAGTTTTTTAATCGATACTGCAATGCTTCCTATTAATTAACTGACCTACTACTTAAGCCTGCTGCTGGCCTACTACTGGCCTTTGACCTTTGAAGACCAAACACACCCCGCTTCCCATCTCATTGAGATACCGAAGCGTTCCCAGAGGATGGGTATGTCTGGAAATTTTATTAGATATCTTCAGGGTAATAAATAAAAATATCACATATAGTTTGCACATATAAATTCACACATAATCAATGTTCGTCAATGGACGTATCATAATATACGGAGGAAAAACAAACAACTATAAAATCTACATCATAATCTTCCGAAAGTTCTTGATTCCATACGAAGATGAACACTAGCGTCCATGCGCTCTAAACAGCGTCCCTCGACACTGTGGTCATAGCCTTGTTGAGGTATAATATATATAATCTCAATTTTTACAAGTTGATCAGACATTTATCAGTACGAAATGTCGATAGGCGCCTACTACTGGCCTGCAACATCCCAAATAATTTCAATGCAATTTTCCTATCCTGCAAGAACAATGTTGTGGACATTAGAAAAAAAATTCTTAAAGGGCATATGATTACATTTAAAGCAATTTAAATCCGTTTATTTGAGACTCACTGCGTCTGTTAATTTCTCAGAAAAAGTGCAATAAATTCTCACGTAAGTCTTCACTTTGAAATGTCAGTAACCGGCTGAATGCATCTCTTTGTATCGGTCAACCTAAAATTTATGGTTTTTAGTGTTGATAATACGCATGCAAAACCAATTCAGTGACAAGTTTTAACAATCTGCAAAAACTGCGTGGATTTGATAGTGTGAAATTATGTCTAAATGCCAAAGATTTGGAGAGTTCGAATTAAAATGAAATTGTCAAATAATTTAAATTGTGCTTCGTATAAATGAAATATTTCAATATCGAAAGCTATATATATATACAGATTAATCGTGACCATAGTCAAACGTCTCATAAATGTGAAATTTTGTCATGAAACTGAAAGTGAGGCGCGGATCCCCTTGCGCACAAGTGGAATTTCGAGGCATTTACGCACAACCGAGCCCCTCTTGGTCATTTTTCTTTTTTTCTCAGCACCCTTTCTTCCTTTTGTTTCCTTCCTAAATTTATAAAAGTAAAAAGGACATAATCATTATAAAAAGGACTGTTTTCAGATCAAATTGCCGAAGTTCACTTACTTTAGTGCAAAAATGTCAGATTTTTTCGGGGGGAATACAGTCAAACCCCATCATAATGAACTCCAAGATACCGGAGAAATCACTTCGTAATAACGAAATTTCGTTACAAAGGAATTCCAGATTTTTATATTGTTCCTATGTATACTTACCCGGGGATTAGAAAAGTTTTCGTTAAAACGATATTTTTACCCGTTATAACGGTATTCGTTGAAACCGGAGTCGACTTTATTTCGTCCCAAACTATTTTTTTACGTGTATATGCAGGCTCATGGGTAACAGGACGTATAACACTTTACTGGCGGGCCATTAGTCTTAGAGACATACCCAACTAGAAAAAGTATCCAAATCACGTGTCCAACTCAGATATGCCATTCATGTTGTAAGGGGTTGTGTAGCTATAAAAAGCCAACGAGGGAAAACGTGGTTCAGGACCTGGCGCTTGGCCACAGAGAAAAACGAAGAGCTCAAGCTCAATAGAGCTAAGAAGACATCAGAAGAGCTCATCGGAATAAATTTTATATTGTATAATAGAAATATTTAAACCTATATATACTTTTTTTTTAAATAATGTGTTTTTATATTCAATGCTCCTGTATTTTATATTTTTATATGCATAATAAAGCACCCGACACCGCCCAGCCCCCTCATCCGGGGCAATGGCTAATATTGACAATGGTCGATAGAGCCTGGGCGGTGCACGGTATGAAAGGAAATGTACAGTTATAAAGTAAAAAAAACTTTTTATACCGTCCCCGTGTGCCAAAGAACCCAATTAAGACGTTGTTGCTCTGTCTTTCCCGATGCCAACTACAATAATTACACGTTTCTAAGTGCAATATTCACCGAGATATGCGAATTCGAAAAATTGAGGAAATTTGGGAAAAAACAGCAACTGATAAAATGGTTTTCCCGTATTTAATGCTGTTTTTTTTCCCAACTTTCTTCGAATATCTCGGTGAATATTGCACGTAGAAACGTTGAATTTTTTTTGTTGGAGACCGGGAGACAACTTTCCAATTGGGTTTTGGGGCACAGGGTATCCGCATAAAGAGTTAACATTTTTATTTTAATAACTATGTAGCCCCTGGCAACATCAATCAAATATCTGAGTACTACACATTAATCGGGTACTTTTTCCAACTGGAAGTATGCTTCTAGGACCAATGGTTCGCCAGTAAAATGTCATATGCCCTGTTACCTATGCACCCTGTATATTAAATATAGTTCGGACTGTTATGTGAAATATTGCCCTGTGTTTAAGCCAACTCGCACGTTGATTCGTCCGCCTGCGAGAGAGCGGCAATATTATGAACCAAAAAGGCCACTTGAAGGTAGCTTGTCATCCAAGAAAATATCAGATTTTCGTCGTATCGTAATTGAAGTCAACAAACTGATAATTTTCTTATTTGAAAATCTGATTATTTATATTTTTCAATGGGCTTGAAATCCTGATAATGAATCATTATTATGTTCACACGAACAGTTTTGTCACTACGTACATGATTTCTCTGGAATGAATGGTTCAAACAAATATTCAAAAAAATTTCACACGTTTTACAAATACAACGCCACAACAGGCAAATTGCCCAACGAGGTGGCTGAGTTAAGAACATCATGGATCCCGAGCCCCTACCTACTACTGCTACCCACACATGTACCCCCCCCCCGCGGAACGCCCCCAACGAATCGGTACATGCGGGAATGTGCGTGTACGTGTAGTGCTACCTGACGTAAAGTTTTGTTTCTGTGTAATGCTTGTTATGTGTAGTGCTGTCATCTGCCCCCAGTTTTACAAACTATGAGTGAAGTGTTATGGTTGAATGATTTATCGTTGTAGGACTGTTGCTCTCTGTGGCGAGACTTTTTAACGGGGAGGTCGGCTCGCATTTGCGCCTTGAAGTTGGGAACCACAGAAAACCAACTTCAGCCGACCACCACTGTGGGGTTCGAACCCGGATCCTCGCATCACGAGTCCGGCACTATAACCACTCGACCACCACAGCGGCCCACTCGACCACCACAGCGGCATTGTATTTTAGTTCATTTTTTTAAATTCATAGTAGGGCTAAAACTTGAACCTATATCCTTGATACATGTATTATTGTTGAAAACGATGTGAAAAGTTGAACTTTTCAGTTGTGTGGCTACTTCTTCGTTACTACTTTTATCCGCATGAAGAGAATAAAATTAATAAAACTGCTTGCTACCACTTTTTATCATTATAAGAATGCATAGTTTGGAAGCTACAACTAATATTTCTCAATGAAACCATAATCATTTACACACACAAAAAAACTAATTTGGAAATAATACAAATTTCATCCAGTACAGTAACTTGATGACATTGTGCCGTCTTCAAGCGCAGAGTTTACATTGATTGAAAATAATTTATTCTATTTTTTACTGTATTCTATTATGTTTGTTTTGCTTTTTCATTATTTTCATAAATTAAAAATTAATCAAATTAAATTCACACATATTTATACTTCAGACTTCTTCAAACAATCTTCTAATGGGGGGAGAAGAAAATTATTCATGTTCGCAAGGAGGTCCATGGACAAAAAAAGGCAGTGGATCACGCAAAATGAATCTGCAATGAAGATTCACGTAAACAATTACGATAGCCGCCCAATCTATAACGCTAATTTATCACGCGCAGAATTAAGTGGCAAATATCGACTTCTCATTAATTAAGGGGAGGTCAGCGCGAACGCTAACCCCGCTACCAAAAATTGTGCGCCCCAAGCAACTGCAATTAGCAGATGTGGCGGGATTCAGCCAACCGGAGTGCAATGGAAGGCCTCATCCCGGGAAAGCCGCCTTCTTGATCACGGCATCTCCAGCGCCAGGTAAGTATGCTAGAATGAAGCTTG
Source organism: Pholcus phalangioides (assembly GCF_987345545.1). Taxonomy (NCBI): domain Eukaryota; kingdom Metazoa; phylum Arthropoda; class Arachnida; order Araneae; family Pholcidae; genus Pholcus; species Pholcus phalangioides. Next base: position 5,091,024 of record NW_028301637.1, read on the forward strand.
CACAATTATACAAACATTTTTACGTTAAAACATTTTCAACAGATAATTGTTTTCCCTTACATATATATTATTATTCGAAATTTTAATATTGAACTTTATATGCTAAGTGATTTGTCGATTTTATTTCATAATTTCTAACCTTTCCTAATTGTATACCTCATCATCACTCGAAAGGCTTGTGAACGTTTCTTCACAATAGATGGCAGTGCGAGGTGCATGATAGTGACGTCACCTTTCCAAGATTTCTTCACAGCTGAAAGCACGGACTAATGATGTTTTAATGCATTTTTCCTGCAAAAATTCGCGACCCAGAGGCCTTTATCCTGGATTTTTGACAAAAAAAAAAAAAAAAATTCCTCTCAGGCCGGTATTACACTATAAAAGTTTGATAAATTCCCTTTTATAAAACTTTAATAAAGCTCGTAGGTTACATTCGAGCAAATACAACCGATAAGCTTATTGGCTGAATTTTCAAGTTTTATAAAATAGATTTTATCAAACTTTTATAGTGTAAACCTGGCCTCAGGCCGGGATTACACTGTAAAAGTGTTATAAAAGTTCTTTTATAGAACTTGAAAAATGCAACCAATAATCGTACTGGTTACATTCGCGCAAATGCAACCGATAGTCTTATTGGCAGCATTTTTTAAATTTTATAAAATAACTTTTATCAAACTTTTATAGTGTAATCCCGGTTTCACACACATACACCGTTTCTCTTTATTCTCACACGTTCCCTCCACGAGGCCACAATTTGTAAGCCCGCTGATGCCCAGTCCCAGGCCAGGAGTAAAACTTTGGTCTGGTAGGAAAGTAAATAGGTTTGAGGAATAACAACCGTCATTTGTGTACAAGCTCTTTGAAACTTGAAAAATGCAACCAATAAGCGTATTGATTACTTTCGACCGAATTTTAGCGATAAGCCTATTGGTTGTGTTAAGTTTTATAAAATTTATTTTACAAATAACTATTATAAAACTTGATACATTTACTGTATTGAATGAATTTCATTCGAATCAGAATTCAAGAAAATCCAATCTTAGCAGCCGTGGTGGGAGGGCATTATATACAATCCTCAGAAAATCTTATCCCTCACGTGTTTAGTGGGGTCATTCAAGTTATACGACAACATAATTTCAGCCACTTCTGACCTTCAGCAAAATTTCGTCAGCTCTGCCCCCCACTTCCTAACGCATATTGTGATCAGAGACGTACGTCATTGAAGGGGGCACACAATCCCAACTACTTTTGACCCCCCCCCCCACCACCTCAGCAAAATTTTGCAAGAAAATACCTATGTATGTGATTATAATCTATTTATGTTTATTTCAATACCATTTGAAGACTAAGAACTGAAAATTTTTCTCTAAAAAATTCAGTGCGAGCCACCCTCTAAATCTAAGCCATATATGCTAAACTCATATCCTACGGGCAAAATATGGCCCATAGAATTATCTGATGTGGCCAGCCACACACCACAAACCTTATTTTGTAAAAATGAACTAAGCGGCACATTTACAGATCGCTTAAGTAGGCCCGTGGAACATTTTCAGATCACTCAAGTAGGCCCGTGGCACATTCACAGATTACTTAAATGACCCACGGCACAGTTTCATAACACTTAAGTGGTTCGTGACGCATTTAAATATCCCTTAAGTTGCATGTGGCATGGTTTTTAGAGCACTTGAAGCGGTCCACAGTGCAGTTCTAGAACACTTAAGTTACCCGCGGCTCATTCCCAGATTACTTAAGTGATTCGTGCCATATTTACGGATCACTTGAGTGACACGCTGCACAGTTTCACAGCACATAAGTGGACCTACACACATTTATAGAAAGCTTAAGTGGCCCACAACACGTCTGGAACACTCAAGTGACCCGCAACGCATTTATTTAGCACTTAAGCGGACCGGACACCTTTCCAGAATATTTGAAAGATCCGCGTAACATAGCCACTTTAGTGATCTCGAAGATCATAGAGAACTTATCAATAAGGGGTGCAATTGCACCGGTCGCACAAGTCTGAGGTAGAGAGGGCGAAAAAAATTAGGGGAAATGATTTCTCTGTCCCCTCTAGAAGGACGCCAAATCTGACACAAAAGGGCGAAAGAAATTAAGGAAAACAATTTCTGCTCCCTCTAGAAGGGACGTCATATCCGAAGTAGAAACGCAAAAAGAAAATCAGGAAAAAAACTTATTAGTACCCTCCTTATATAGACCGGGATTACACTATAAAATTTTGATAAAAGATCTTTTATAAAACTGAAAAAATTCAACCAATAAGCGCATCGGTTCATTCGAGAAAATGCAACCGGTGATCTTATTGGTTGAATTTCTCGTGTTTTATCTAAGAGCTTTTACAAAACTTTTATAGTGTAATCCCGGCCTAAGAGGAGCGCCAAATCAAAGGTAAAAGTGTGGAAAAAATTCGACATGATATGTTATGAGCCTGGATTGTATGCAATAAAAAGTGGTGAAATACACAAGAAAATATACGAAATATACCTCTAAAATTATGCAAATATGCACTTAATAATGTCAAAATATGCGATAACCCCCCCCCAAAAAAAATATGCACTAAAAATCCTGAAAATGTTAAAAGTTCCAAAATATGCGCAAAAAATGAGAAAATAGGCACCATGCATAAAAAAGGCATCTTTTGTATTTCTTAGTGCATATGCATTCATTCACAGAGGAAGAAAAAATATCCCCGCGTATGTGTGTACACAGAATATGCAAATAACTTTTACATATTTTTTATTCTGGCATTCTCAATTTCCAGTTTGTTGCAGCTGCTCGGTAACGCAAATACCTCCTCCTCCTAACCAGATCATAGACCGCCGCTCTGTCTCCATGAAGAGATTTTAGCAGGTGGTGTCGAAGACCCATGGAAGCTGTGCATGTATGTGTTGTAGACTTAACGTGAAGTCTTTTTCTGTGTAATGATTGTTATGTGCAGGGATTCCATGTGCCGTCAATTTTTCTAACTACGACGAAAGTGTATCGCTTGAATACTTGTATCGTTGTAGGCCTGTTGCTCTCTGTTAACGGGGAGTTCGGCTCGCATTCACGCATCGAAGTTGGGAACTACAGGAAACAAACTTCAGCTGACCAACTCTATGGCAACGTAACAAAAATACCAGTAAAAAGAGAATTCTGACGCTATTTCTAAAATAAATTAACGTTTTGTCATCTATATACACTGAAGAGCCAAAAAAACTGTCCACCTGCCTAATATCGTGTAGGGCCCCCACGAGCCCGCAGAAGTGCCGCAACACGACGTGGCATGGACTCGACTAATGCCTGAAGTAGTGCTGGAGGTAATTGACACCATGAATCCTGCAGGGCTGTGCATAAATCCGTAGGAGTAAGAGGGGGGGGTGGAAATCTCTTCTGAACAGCACGTCGCAAGGCATCCCAGATATGTTCAATAATATTCATGTCTGGGGGATTTTGGTGGCCAGCGGAAGTGTCTAAAGTCAGAAGAGTGTTCCTGGAGCCATTTTGTAGCAATTCTGGACGTGTGGGGTGTCGCATTGTCCTGCTGAAATTGTCCAAGTCCGTAGGAATGCACAATGGACATGAATGGGTGCAGGTGATCAGACAGGATGCTTACGTACCTGCCACCTGTCAGAGTCGTATCTAGACGTATCAGGGGTCCCATATCACGCCAACTGCACACGCCCCATACCATCACAGAGCCTCCACCAGCTTGAACAGTCCCCTGTTGACATGTAAGGTCCATGGATTCATGAGGTTGTCTCCATACCCGTACACGTCCATCAGCTCGAAGCAATTGGAACCGAAACTCGTTATACCAGGCAACGTGTTTCCAGTCCTCAACAGTCCAATGTCGGTGTTGTCGGGCCAAGGCGAGGCGTAAAGCTCTGTGTCGTGCAGTCATCAAGGGTACACGAGTGGGCCTTCGGCTCCGAAAGCCCATATCGATGATGTTTCGTTGAATGGTTCGCACGCTGACACTTGTTGATGGCCCAGCATTGAAATCTGCAGCAATTTGCGGAAGGGTTTTCACGTCTGTCACGTTTAATGATTCTCGTCAGTCGTCCCGTTCTTGCATGATCTTTTTCCGGCCACAGCGATGTCGTAGATTTAATTTTTTTTTACCGGATTCCCGATATTCACGGTACACTCGTGAAATGGTCGTGCGTGAAAATCCAAATTTCATCGCTACCTCGGAGATGCTATGTCCCATCTCTCGTGCGCCGACTATAACACCCCGTTCAAACTCACTTAAATCTCGATAATCTGCCATTGTAGCGGCAGTAACCGATCTAACAACTTGCCAGACACTTGTTGTGCTATATAGGCGTTGCCGACCGCAGCGCCGTACTCTGATTGGTTCCATATCTCTTTATTTGCATACGCATGCCTGTACCAGTTTTTTTGGCTCTTCAGTTTATATAAAATTGATTTTCTGTCTGTCTGTGTGCGTGTGTATGTTCTCTATACAAATCTACAATTTTAGATCGATCGTCACCAAATTTCGCATATATACCAAATGGGACCCGACTTGAACGATAGGCTACCTTAAAATTTCGTCAGACCAGGGCAAATGCCCAAAATGAGCAAAAAAAAAAGTCGGACAATAGTGGTTTTTGAGCCTCAACAATCACTTTCCGAACGTTTACTTTGGTTACCGTGGTTCCTTAGCAATGCGTTTCAGACGTGTTTATGCCTTTACAATGGTTTGTCATTTCTTCAACGCTGTTAGTATATGTATAACAGTTTATGCCTTTATAATGGTTTGCCACATTTTCAATACTCCCAGGAATGAGGCTTTTCGAATAGACGTCATAATCATCATCAGCATCGCTTTGAGAGTCAGGAAAAGGGTGATCCTCATAGAAATCAGTGCTAAAGTTGTCGATTTTACTGTAGAAATGTGGAAATTTGGTGGGGTTTTCCGCCACACATCAATAATTTTAAAAATTGTATTGAATTCTCGATTTTTGAAATACCAAGTTCGCTTAGAGATATAGGAAGCCCAGGAGATTAAATATGAAGTAATTGGCCGGACGCACTTTTGAGTTGGATATGCATGCAATAACAGCAAAACATGGTTAACTTAAACACGGTTTGCATGTCCCTCAAAGAAAGAGGAGATATCACGTGATCCAAAAAGCCTCATTAAAGAAAACACGGGCAGCGCCGGGTATTACAGCTAGTTATCTCTAAAAATAGCCTTTCAATAAAACGATTAATTTACAAACATTTACTAATTCACTAAATCCCACCTTTGGGGGGGGGGGGATGTTAACCCGATGTTATGAAAATATTATGAACAATATTTACAGTGGAACTTTACAGTGAAAAAAAAACGCTCACTTTCCAAGCGTTATTATTTTTACCCATCGTCTTTGGATCTTTAAGAGATAAGATACCAAAAATATGCACAAAAAAAAAACCACACACAAGTTTTCATTGTCAACATTTTTATATTTCCTTCCATAACGAAACGAGATTTGTAACAGCACCCTTAAAAAGCTTATTCTTTAGACATCACTCCTTATACCACATAAATAAGAAAGATATTGTGTCTTCCCGCACTTTAATTATTTTATTTCTATTTTAGTTTTTTCATTATGTCACTTTATTCATGGCTTTTATTTTATTCACTTCAAACACTTGAAAATTTATTTATTTCACTTTATCCAACTTATTCTATATTTAATTATTCAAACTTTTATTCAGAAATTTTATTTTTTCTTTATTTTATTATCTTTTTCATTTCGTTTATTTTTAATGTTTCATCGTTATTATATTATCTATTTGATTTTATTATTATCTTTGTGTGAACATTTTATTTTCATTGATATTATTTTTTAAATTTAAACCTATTTTTAGTTTTTCATTATGCCACTTTATTCATGGGTTCTATTTTATTTTATCACTTTTATTTTTTATTTTTATTCACTTCAAACACTTAAAAATTTATCTATTTGATTTTATTATCTTTGTGTGAACATTTTATTTTCATTTCTTTATTTTTTTTATCGTTATTATTTCATCTATATCGTTTTTTCACTACCTTTGTTATTTTCATCGATATTATTTTTTAAATTTAGACCTACTTTTAGTTTTTCATTATAACACTTTATTCATACTTTTATTTTAACAATTTTATTTTTTATTCACTTCAAACACTTAAAAATTATTTATTTCACTTGTTTTAGTTCACTTTATTTCCATTGATATATATTTTTTTTTTAAATTCAAGCCTTTCCAACTTATTCTATATTTTGCTTTTATTAATTATCAAACTTTTATTCAAAATTTTTAATTTTTCTTTATTTTATCTATTTGATTTTTATCATCTTTGTGTCAACATTTTATTTTCTTTATGTTTTTATCGTTACTATACATCTATATATCGTTTTTTACATTATCTTCGTTGTTTTATTTGTATTTACTTAAAATTGTTTATTTTGTCGTTTGAAGATTTTACATTTCTTAAATAATATATACATATTTTAATTAAAATGTCATGTGAATAAATTTCACGCGTAGTTCAAAAAATGAGACAGACTACAAGTTTATTCAGTTCAAATATTTATTCATATCAAGATATCGATCGCATGCTCGATAAGTTTATACATTTGTCTGGAATTTAAATTAATTCCTTTTATCGTCGGTGTGTTATTGACAAAAACACGAATGTCCTAAATTGTATTACATTTCGTGAAAAAAACACCATCACCAAGAGGTTGGGAACGAGAACAGTTTCCTCTAAATTTGAAGCTGGGGACGTCGTACACATTCAATGCAAGGCTAGATAACGTGATAATTACGGACACAACGATGATCCCGATCAAGGCTTTCCCGGTCTCTTCTCGGCTAAAAAATTTTCTCTGGGCCGTCACAGCGCTATCCTTTGATACGTCTTGCATAACTCTGTACTTATCACGATCTCCACTGGAAGTGACAAATGCTAGCGGGATTTCAGCAATTAATATGCTTCAGTATGAAAAATCGACGTGGTCTTTCTAGCGTTAAATTATATTTACGTTGAATTGGGTGTGAAAACCATGTCTCTGACATGTCTCAATGAATAAAATTTTCATAACTTAAGAAAATATTCATTTCCTGCCGTTTTATGAAATATCAATGTTTCTTGCATTTCTGCTGAAAATATTTCTAATGTTTATCAATCCGTGAGGTTACTTCGGCTTACGTACTATCAAATATTATATCTATATGTTTATTCGAGTTTTTTTTTTTCATGAATTTTATGTTCCTTAGCAGACATTGTTACCACGAGAGGCATGTTTTTTCGAATAGTGATGAGAATAAGAAAAGGCTAAAAATAAACTACGGTATCCGATATGATGGGTGTCAACTAAAGTGGACATGACATTTTAACTTTTATTCTTTCTCGCACCAATTTTCTCAGAAGCATGTGTGTATTAAATAAAATAATAATACTTTTATAAAAAAGGGGATAAATAACATGAAAAAATGTTAAAACTCATAAAAATGATAAAAATAATCCACTAGGAATTTTTAGCCAGCAAGACTTCAAAATGAAAGTCCTTTTTTTACTGTTTCTAAATCGCATGTTATATCGTGACTTAGAACGTGACCTACGTGAGTGACACTTATTACTTTCAAAGGTCACGCTTAGAATGACCAACTGAACACATTATTCCTCCCTAACTATTCAGTGTGAATCCATTGTTTATTTCATAAAAGTTCTCACAGTGAATGTTTTCCAAAAACAGTTTTTGGTTTCCAATCTTTAATTCCGACATATTCAATTTCTCGAGATGAACGAATTCTCAGCTTTTTTCTCCCATTCAATTTACTATCTTTCACTAATTTTAACGTATTCTATTTCAAATGAAATTAATATTATTATTTTTATATATACAGAAAAAAAAAATTGAATTATGAGAAACATATATACCATCTAGAGAAAAATGCCTGTACCGACGATTAAAAAAATTTCATTGTTATTTAGGGATAAATAAAATATTTATAAAATTAACAAAAAAATATAAAAAAAGCACAAGACAAAATTACTGATGTCAAATAAAAAATAAGCACAAAAAAAAACACATACAAACACAATATGTAAGGGAAAATTCTTAATTTATGATGAAAAATGCAAGAGAAACAAGACAATTTTACGTTCACATAAAATTCCAAGATTTAACGAAATGAAATGATTTTTTCAGCTGTTGTCGTAAAGTATGACTATCTTTCTATTGTTTATTAACATATTGCCGCGAAGATACTCCAGCTTTAATGTTATAAAATATTATCTCTGTATATTTCTTCGTGTTTTTTCATGAATTTTACGAGTCTCAGCAAAATTACATCGGTACTTAATAACTCTCATATCGAATTGTTGAACATCAACGAGATCACGAAACCCCCATACCACATTAAATACTCAATATTTTTCACCCATATGAGCGTTAATGCTGAGAGTAATACTTTGATTTAGACAAAATTTATCACTTTAAATTGCCTTTGAACGTATACGTCTGATAAAAAAATTTATTACCCATACCAGACTGTTGAAAAAAACGATTAAGTCAACAAAATTTGGGCGTTCACTCTCAACTTCGAGAACCTTGATGTCCTATATTACGACACAATCTTGACCAATCGATGGGTTTCTAATCCAAGAATGTCGTTCAGAACGGGTATAAATTTAGGTGAAAAGACGGCATACATCATCAATATAGTGGAAGAGAAATTACATCAAGCATTAATAATTCACCTAAATATTATAGAAAGGCGTTTATCAGTAAAATAATTATACTTTAGAATAAAACAAATCATTGAAAATGATAAAAATGATTTGAAAAAACATTGAAAATGATAATAATAAAAAGAAAATATTACAAATTTTAAAGAGGATGGAACACTGAGAGGTATTGAACAAAAAGTGTATGGGAGACTTTTCACCTAAATTTATACCCGTTCTGAACGACATTCTTGGATTATTTTTTTTTATGAACGAATGCTAAATTTCTGATCTGAATGCGAAATTCCTGATTTTTATAAAAATTTTTTTGCGAATATAAATGCGAAATTTCTGATTTTCAAACTTTTTTTTGCTGCGAAATTTACGTATCTTTAATTACAACTATTTCAAACAAGTCCAGGCGTGATTGCATTGTGCAAAAGAAATCTGCAAGTGAGGAATCGGATGACGTCAAAACGAGTTTTGCGCTTACTAATAGCTAACCTTATATACAGTCGAATCCCGTTATAACGAACGCCAAGAGACCGGAGGAATCACTTCGTTAAAACGAAATTTCGTTATAAAGGAATTCCAGGTTACCTAGCATCGTTCCTATGTAAACTTATTTGGGACAAAGCGCTTGAAGAGATCTCTGCAAGCGCTTTGATTTGGGGGATTAGAAAAGTGTTCGTTAAAACGAGATTTCACTGTAATCTAGAACAGTGGTTCTCAACCTGGGGCCATATGGCCCCCTTGCGGTCCTGGGATATTCTAGGGGGGGGGGGGGGCACGGGAGAAAATCAGAAGAAAGGTGATCCACGACAGGTGGTGAAGGGAGTCATAGAGAGCTGTGAACAGAAAAAAGCTTTAAAAGTGAAACATGGTTGAAAAAAATATTACTACTTTCAGAATTCCTCAGATCCGTTCATAGAACCAGGGTCATCTTAACCCTTGGGTCTATGTGGGCATGACCCGGGTCTTCATGTCTATAATGGAGAGAGGGGGACTGCATTATATGGGATCTGGTACTATGATTTTCATCTGTTACTTTCAGCTAAGTATGGAGGGCCGCCAGAGCAACGGTTGATGTGTTGGGAGGGTCGATTTATCGTGCATGTCCGTTGGATCGTACCGTATTTTACACAGACTGTTTTTCTAACATATAATTTGACTCCTGGGAGAGATGATAATCCGCCATTTTTGAGTCCGTGCCTAGCCAGGATTCCAGAGATTGATCTGATTTATTAAAGTTTCATTCATAATAAAAAAATAAAAAGTTATCGAAAGTTAAAAAAAATAGATCCAATCCAATCCAATCTTTGGATTGGATTGGATTTTGATTTTTTTGGCGCAAGGACCAATATGGTCAAGCTGCGCCAAAACAAATGATTATATAAAAATAAGAAAAATCATCCTTCTGTCATGGTAAAACACTAAAACTGCGCATCACAAAAAGCAATGTGAAACGTAAAACAATGACATGAATCGTAAAAATCTATAATTTGTTATAAAAGCCAATGGCTTTAATGAATTTAAAAATGCGAGATGCATCGCTATTGTCATTTAAAATGTCATGAAGTGAAAGATGACTATGATCAAAAGCGGTCGTAAAATGATGGCGATGATGTGAACAAGTAAAAGCATGAGCAATGGTCAATGGATTTTGACAATGAGGGCACTCTGGTTGACTCTCTCGTAATAACAAATATGATTGTGTAAGGCGACTGTGTCCTATGCGCAACCGGGCAAGCAGAACTTCTTCCTTTCGGTTGGTCCTGCAGCTCGAACGCCAATGGCCAAGTGTGTGCTTAATGGATTGTAGTTTATTATTTACGTGGTTATTCCAATGATCCTGCCAGCGGCGATGCATCACTTCCCGGAGGATTGAGAAGTGGTCACTGGCAGGTATCAAAAGGCTATTATCAATGTTAGTTGTTGTTCGAGCTGCGGTGGCTGCTTTCTCATTGCCCGGTATTCCACCATGACCTGGTACCCAGTAAAATTTTACTGTGGTACCGTGATGGATGAGGTAATATAATTCATGAAAAATGGCATGAATGAAAGGATGAGCGTGAAAACTGAAGGAACACAGTGCTTGCAATGCGCTGAGAGAGTCGCTATAAATGATGCATCGTCAGTGGCGTTTGCGTCTAATATGACGTAGAGCCTGAAGGATTGTGTACAGCTCCGCCGAATAAATAGAGAATGTGTTGGGAAGTTTGAAAGATGTCTCCTCACAGCAGATGGAGGCACAACCGACATGCCCAGGGCTCTTAGAGCCGTCGGTATATATGGGGAAGTACCTATTGTACCTACCCCTGTGCCTAAAGAATATCTGTCGATATATGACATCTGCTGTGGTGGCTCTAGAGTATGATAACAATGAAAGAGAGACATCTGGCAAAGACTGCTCCTATGGTGCCAGTTGCTTGGCAACTGGGGCCGCACGACTGATGTCTAATTGTAGTTCTTCCACAACTGCCCTCAGCTTTATATAAAAGAAGGAGCGACTTACGGTCTGCTCCCCACGATGTAGAAGAGATGACCTTCAAGAGGTTCATCGTCTTCATGCAACGAGCTCTTAACTGTGCAATATGAGGTTTAAAAGTGAGTTTCTTGTCGAATGCGATGCCGAGGAATTCAGTGTTTTCTACAATAGGTATTAGATTGTTATTGAGAAACAACTGTGGGTCATCGTGTAGGTCTCGACGCCGACAAAAAGTGCATAGCGACAGTCTTGTCAGCGGAGAAAGAGAAACCGTTGTCATGAGCCCACTTGCTGATTTTGTTAAAAGCGGTTTGTAATTGTCTCTCGGCTGACCTCATATTCACTGATTGATACGATATTAACAGATCATCCACGTATAGTGCGCCAGTGACTGACAACGGGAGTTGGTTCAACACCCCGTTGAGTCTTAAAATAAAAAGTGTTACACTTAAAATGCTACCTTGAGGTACACCTTGTTCTTGGATTTGGGGAGCTGATAATGTGCTTCCAACCTGGAAGATGCGGCGAACAAGAAAGTTCTTAATAAAAATGGGCATGTTGCCTCGCAAGCCGCAATTATAGAGGTCGGAAAGAATTCCGTGCCTCCAAGTACGGTCGTAGGCCTTTTCTATGTCGAAAAATATGGCTAGCATATGCTCCCTCTTCACAAATGCTTGTCTTATTGATGTCTCAAGGCGTAACAGATTGCATGTTGTGGACCTGAACCGTCTAAAGCCGCTTTGATGTTTGGATAAAATATTGTTAACCTCAAGGTAGTGCATAAGGCGATAGTTAACCATGCGTTCCATGAGCTTACATAGACAACTGGTCAAAGCAATAGGTCTGTAACTGTTCGTTTGTTGAGGATTTTTACCAGGTTTCGGGAATGCAAGAACTATGGCTGCTCGAAAGATGTCAGGAAATGAATGACTGACCCAGATCCGATTGAATAATATGAGTAAATGTAACAGTGATTCTGGTGAGAGATGCCGAATCATGGAATAATGAATAGCATCGGGCCCTACAGCCGAGTCAGGACTTCGCTGCAAGGCCGTCGTCAGTTCATGAAGGGTGAACAATGAATTGTACCCCTCCGGTGTAAAAGGCCGGAAGGTGTACGATGTACGTTCGGCTGATGATTTAATGGGATGAAACGATGGGGGATAGTTCGCATCGCTGGAAACAGCGGCGATGGTGTTCGCAATATCCCTCACATCGCTGATGATAGTGCCATTGGTATTTAAAATGGTGAGAGGATGAGACTGATAATGACCATTGATTTTTCGGATCCGGTCCCAAATGATTTTGGATGAAGTTGATGAATTGATTCCCGTGGTAAACTTTTGCCAGGACTCGTGTTGAGCCTGGCACCTGGTTCTCCTCGCCATCGCCTTTGCTTTTAAAAATGCCAACTTGTTTTCATGGGTAGGATACCACCGAAATCCATGTCTCCAATTGATTTGTCATCAAGCAGTGACATGTTTTGTAATGTAGGGTTCTTCTTTGCTCTCTGAATGACTTTTCTCGAATATCCGGTCTTGAATAGTTTCATTTTAGATTTATTTCCAGTATTGATTTTTGGCTTAGTACCTGTAGTTACTTTGAATGTGTTCGCTGTTGCTTTTCCCGCTTCTTCGGAGGTGGTGGACTCCTTCCGTAATCCAGCAGAGCAACAGCAGCCACAACTATTACATGGTTGGTTAGATGATGTTTGAGTGGATGTATCAGCTATGGGTTTGGTCTGAGTTGTTACAGATGCTTTGGTGACATTGTTAGTCTTATTAGCTGTTGATGGATTTGTTACCATATTAGAGTATGATCTACTAGCTATTGGAGTTTGGTTAGGGATTATACGACGGCGTGCTTCAATATATGAGATGTTATTAAGGATCTTGATCTTCTGGATCTCTTTTTCTTCATTCCATTTCGTACTTTTGTTATGGTGTGTTTTCTTAAAGATATACACGGCACCAATTTATTATGTTGTTCTTCCCAAAAGATATATTTTACCATAACAATATTATTTATGAGAACTATGACCATTTTACTCCTTTTATGAGTATATTTCAACACCTAGGCCAGTGATTCGAATAGGGCATACAGAGCGTGGTTACCTTGACCACAAAATAACCCTTATCTACGGGGAGTGCTAGTGTTCCATCTTAATTAACATTTACCACATACAAACAAGTAAAAAGAACCAAATTACTACAAGTCACACATACACATATATAATAGTTAAGACAATTAAATTTTAATTACTTTTCTTCCTCAATGAGATATTTTAACAATACAGCAGCCTCATTTAAAATACTTCAAAACTGACATTGAGCAAATTCAAAAGTCTCTTATTGCAGAAATAAAATGCTTTTCCAACATCAACATTTAACAAACCTTTACTTTAAACAGCGAAACAAACGTATTAAAATAATCCCGAAAATGTGCATTGTCATAGCGATCATTAGAATTAAGACACTTCAAAGAAATTTCTACTTAACTGAAAAATTCAACGGGGGGGGGGGGGTGTTTGATCTAACCTCAATGAAATCATGATATTAACAAAAATTTACAAATTTCCAGATCACCGCCACGAACTCAAAAGAAATGGTGAATGAGAGAGAGAACAAAGAGGAAAATACCTCACATACTCACAAATTCCGAGTGACTCGACGTTCTGCCACCCAGGGGTCAGAGTTCCTGCCACAGTTCTTGGATCTCGAGTCAAGTTCTAGGGGCATCGGGAAACAGGCGGCCTATCCAAGATAGGACAAAACTCTCCGGATCCTTCTCAGCTGGCATAACACGCTCTCAGGCTCTGCTCTGGACATGGTGACAGGCTTCAGGATTGCCTCGGCAACAAAATGGAGAAACTATTGCGGTAGCGAAAGCAACATCTCGCGAGAACGATTTCACATTACTAACATCAAATTTACCGCGTTTTTCTCGACGAGAGAAAACACGGAAGACTGAACCAAGACTGACCAACGACTAACCAAAGAAACTGACCAAAGAAATGACCAACCCACCGACGTTTCGAGGGTATAAGTAAATTGAAAAGTGGGCGTGGCCTCGAAAATGCGCACACTTTGATTCGTGGCGTAAATTTTTACGACATCACTTTTGACCAATTAAGGTGAAAGGGCAAGTCTAAAATCTGGACAAAAATAACGCCCTGAACGAAACTTTCTTCCTACGGGGAGACTCTTCTGATCCCAAGGACAATGCACTAAATGTTATACAAAAAGGAAAACGCTTAATTACGTACACACATCATTAAAAAAATACAAATCAAATTTTACCATTAGATGGGAAATTAATTCCGCGTTCCAATGATAGGTCACATGACATACTTCGACGCATAATCAATGATACAGGAAGAATTTCGTCATATGACAGAGAAAATTAAAAAAAATTAATTAACACATGATTTTAAATTCAAGATGACATATAGAATACACTTTCTTGAAATATCTAAATATTTTCCAATCGGAATTATTATCCAAATTCAACGTTAACAAATATCAACGGCACGTGTGTAAGTTTCCATTTAAAAAAAAAAAGAAATTATTAATGAATTACTTAATTAATGATTCCACAAAATAGATCAGCTTGTATGTCTCATCCTCCAGAAAAATTCTGATGACGTTGCAAAAAGTTTCAAACACGAAAAGCGGTAATTTTGTGTGTTTCCCTCTCAAAAATAAACAAACAAACAGAAAAAATATTCTCTCCACGTCACCTTCGAGATCGGAAACGAAAGTTCGAAAAAAATGGCCATCTCCTGCCTCACTATCCTGGAACAAATTTAAATTTTTACAAACTCTTAATTTTCCAACGAAGATGCCTCAAAATCGGTTCACTGTTGACAGCAAGGAGCAAAATTTCCAGGGGATTAATTTATAATAATCGGTCTCAAAGTCTACGATATCGGGATCGTGTGGAAAATCAAAAATTTTGAAAACACATACCGTGTGTACAAAAAATAGGTGTGTAACCTACTCGTTTTCCCAACTGAAAAAGGACAACGAACTAATTTTCTTACAACACAAAACACATGACACATATCTACTATTTGACACAAAAATATGACACATAAATATGATATGAATAACTCTCGATTACAAAAACACTATGTCATATGTCAAAAGAGGGGGAAAAGTGTGGCATGACTTTTCCACCTTGACACTTTCCTGTCCAATGCGGGGTGATTGCCACCGCAATTGACGCACTTGAATGATGTTGAAGTGCAGTTGTCCGAAATGTGGTTCCTCTCACCGCACTTTGCGCAGGTGGGTTGACTACGGCACGCCATTCGTGAGTGACCGAATCTTTGGCAGTTGAAGCATCTTACAGGGTTAGGTATGTATGGCCGGATATGGAGGTTATAATAACCGATTTTGACATCTTTCGGCAATGTTGGGGATGAAAATGTCAGAATTATATTTCGTGATGGAGCTAGATTGCCATCTTTGCGGCTCATGATATGTTTGGCAGATGTTACGCCTTGAGACGCTAGCTCCTGGGTTAGTTCATCTTCATCCACGTTAATTAAGTTAGGGTCCGAGATGACGTCACGTGAATAATTCAGCGTGGGATGGATTTTGACTGTTATGGGAATGTCTCCTAGAGATGTGAGCTTTTGAATGAGTTCGGCTTGTCTGGGAGTGTTGGTTTCGATGAGAAGGTCTCCTGAACGAAGAGCCTTCACTGAGGGCCGCCTGAGCGGGGCCCACAATGAGGGGTTGGACACAAAAGACATAAACATGTACAGTACAAAACGAGACGCAAGATATGTAGAAAAAAACATGTAATTTGGGCTATTGAAGGTGAAGAGTATATGAGCACAAAAAGCGATGACAATGACGTGTGATAGATTTGGCGTTACCCAGGGTGCACCACGAGGAGGCCTATCACATTACACCCCATCTCAATCTTTGATGAGAGTTGAGGGGGTCCGGGATTGGGCAGGGTGGCCACGAGTAAAAAATGTGATCCATAGGGGACCATGAGCTGGAAAAGGTTATGAAACACTGATCTAGAAGACTTGATTCGCACCCTTACGGAAAGATTTTTTTTTTTTTCTCGCCATCATCTCGTGTGTGGTCCAGTGTACGAAATGCTTCTTGCGTATTAAAAGGGGAAAAGTTTATTACTTCCAGCCATAGCAACACACATCGGAAGCCCAAAAATTGAGCCACCGGACCACGATTAAGAAATCTGGACAAACTTGCTGAAGTATAAATTTTGTATGATACACAATACCGATAAAACATTATCTCAATAAGTTTTCAACAAATAATTGTTTTGCTGAATATATTCAATATTCTAAAACTTTAATATACAATTTTATATATTGGTGGTCTTTTGAACTTTTTTTTTGTAATTTCTCAATTTTATATATGCGTCTCTCATCATCACTCACAACTGGTTGGTTAACGTTTCTGCACAATAGATGGCAGTGCAAAGAATCGCCGTAGATGAACCCAGGTCAGGAATGTTCACTGATGGAATTTATGGATGGAAAATTCACTGCTGGAAAAATTCGCCGACCAACAGTTCAACACGAGTGAGTTACTCAGTCAGTGAGCTATTGAGTCCATGAGTGAATAAGCGAGCTACACTGGTGTAAGAAATTAAGAGAATTTGCAGACTTGGTCGATTATCTCTAGAACTACTGTACCGATTTTAATTAAATTTGATATGTACATACATTGATACAATACAAAACAAATAACCATTCAATAATTGTGTGTAATACACACGTGCATGATCGTGCGTAACACTCGTTGGAGTCGGAAGTTATGAAACAGCGGTTGCAGAATAAACAAAAATAATTAGTTAATAGATGGGTTAATAGGGGGTATGGTCCCCTCTTACAGATATACAGGTCTCGCAGCGTGATTTCATACTTGAAATAAGGCAGTTTATCATTTCCTGTGGCAATTGGTCCCACTCGTTCAGCAACGCTGTTTTCATTCCCTGGATGGTTCCCGGAGGGGGGTTGCGAGTTGCAATTGCCCTCCCCAGAGCTTCCCAGACATGCTCTATAGCAGTGTTTCCCAAAGTGGGCAATATCGCCCCCTTGTGGGCGATGGAATGGTCCGGGGGGGAGCGATAGAAGCTATGCACTTAACATACGATCCTATGGGTTCACTTGAGTTGGGGAGCGATGAGAAGAAAGAAATTGCTGATGAAGGGGGCGATGGAACAAAAAGTTTGGGAAACTATGCTCTATAGCATAGGTTCCCAACCTTTTTGGAACCAGCGCCCCCTTTTTTAGTGCACGACTCCATAGCACCCCTCCCCCCCCACTTCTCTAGGTAAACTATATTGTACATAGTATATATTGAAAACAAGGACAAATTTTTAAATTAATTTATTAATTTATGAGAAGGTAATAATATGTATTTTTCTCACAGTATTTGATTGAAAATATATATGCTATTTGGAAAAAATGAATATAATACCATTAGTGAGATATCTTAGCTTGATGTGATGAAACTAATTTCTCGATGTTTGGTGCCATTTTTGTCATCAATAATCTTAAATATCCGCGTTCCACTATTGACAATCTGTTTCTTTTCTTCGTGACAATAGACTGGTGACTATGCTAAATCCTCTCTCGGCTGAATATGATGATGGGAATGCAATAAAAAACTTTTTTGCTGCAGCCCATAAAACCGGGTATAATGTTTGAATTTGACTTTGTAGCCAAAATTCCTGATACCCTTTTCTTAATGTTGTTGAAAATTCTATCAACTCTTCCTGCAGCGATAATTCTGTTATTTGAGGAAGGTTCTAGGACCCATTCTGGAATAGTCATGTTGACTACATCCTGAAATCTATTCGTAAAATCTTCTGTCAGTGCTTCCAAATACTGGCAATAAACCAGAATGTCGTCATCACTTGTTTCAATTGAAGAAAGCATTGGAAACTGATAAAATTGTCGTCTACCAAAGTTTTGTTTGTAAAAAGCAAGTTTTGACACGAACGCTGAAATAATTCTTTTTGCTTTGATAAAATTCAAATCATTACCTTGAAGTTGTACATTAATTTCATTAAATTTAGTATATAAATCGGCCAAAAAGGCGCAATATCACTCTTAAATTTCAATAAATTCTCTCTTAATGAATCATCCTTGTGTTCAAAAAACTTTGTGGCTGATTCAAAGCGCTCGTAAAATCGTTTCAGACAGGTACCTTTTGACAACCAACGAACTTCTGTATATAATAATAAACGATTGAAGTGTCTTCATCGTTTTCATCACAAAGATTTCTAAATATCCTGTCATGGAGAGCATTGCTTCTGATCTCGTTAACTGCTTTAATTACATATTGTAGGGAGCGATGAAAGCGATCACTAAGATTTTTTGCGACCAAATGTTGTCGGTGAATCATACAATGCACGGCCACTAAATTTGGTACGACTTTTTTTCAGGATTGAAATGAATCCACGGTAGGAGATTAATATCATCGGAACATATTGTGTTTATTACAATGAAATGCCTTTATGATTTTACCAGAGTTATTAAAATCAAAACAATAAAAGTAATAAACACATTCTTACTTTTGGTGGTAACAATTTACCCTTGATATGAAGAAATTCCGAAATACATTGGTTGGTATTTATAATAATCTTTAACCTCTGTCCACTGCACTATTGTTGCGCCCGGAAAATATTGCCCCGGAAATTTAAGGTCTATATGACCTTGAATTTTCTGCACATGCTTAAAAGCCAACTCAATAGCCTTGTTTACATGGGAAATGAAAAAATAAGGGGAAAACGCCATCCACCAAAGCCAAAAATATTTTACTGAACAGGGAAAACTGGCAACTCTGTTTCCTTATTCCGCAATAGCGAAAAATCGCAAAGGATTATGAGAAATAGTATGCACCGCGAAAATCCCTAAGAGGATATGTAAATACAGTATTTTTCCTCCTCTTTCTTTACTCTTCTTTCTCTACTTGGGAAAACAGTCATCAAGCCAGTGCCTGAACTCTCAGTGATACCGCAATATGTGATACCGGCTAATGTGACTTGAACATGAAACGCCCCCCCCCTCATACTTCTGAACGCCCCCTCAATATGACTTGAACAAAAAACGCCCCCCTCAGACTTCTCAGCGCCCACGTTGGGAACCACTGCTCTATAGGGTTCACGTCTGGAGATCTGGCTGGCCAATCCATCCAGCGAATATCCTCACTCTCTAGAAAATCGTCGAGCAGAAGAGCTCTATGTGGCCTCGTGTTATCGTTCATTAAAATGAACTCAGGGCCAACTGCACGCCTGAAAAGGCAAACATAGTGCTCTAAGACCTCTCACCAGTCACAGTGCCTCTTTCAAAGACATGGAGAGGTGTGCGGCCATCCAACATGATGCCTGCCCAGACCATTAAACCTCCTCCGCCATAATGGTCGATTTCGCGGACATTGGTGGGTAGGTAGCGGGTCCCTGGTTCTCTCCATATGAACATATGAACGTACGGCGAGAATCGGTGCTTAGGTTGAACCGGGACTCCTGAGTGAAGAGAACGGTCGCCCATTGATCCATACTCCAATTTCTATGCTCTCTGCACCATGATAAACGGATTTTCCTGTCCGGAGAAGTGAGCGGGACGCAAACAGCAGGTCTTCTTGCAAACAACCCTCTCTCATGAAGTCTTTTGGAAACAGTCGCCCTTGATACACGGGTTCCTGTGGCTGCGTACAAGTTACGAGAGAGCTGAGAAGCTGTAGCACTCCTGTTACGCCTCGCTATAATCGACAAATGGCGATCTTCTCTGGCCGTCGTGGCTCTTGGACGACCTTGCCCAGGCTTTCTCTCGATGGATCCGGTATCCTGGAACTGTTTCCATAAGTTACACACGACGCTGGGCGTTGAATTGAACTCTCTACAAATCTGGACTTGAGATTGGCCTGCTTCTAGCCTCCCCACAATTCGCCACCTCATTCCATCATCTAAACGTTGGTGGTTACTCATTTTTACTGTTACAATTTGAAATTAACCGATTGCTGCAAAATAACACCGAGAAATTCGCCGAGGTGTACTAGCGAACGAAATGCGTCTTAACTTACGCGCGCTTACAAAGCCTGTTTCTCTTCTGGCTCCGCCTACACGCACGTGTACGCTTACGTATTTGACGTACAAGATTTGCATGTTTGTCTAGAAGCAGTGGTTTTACATTCAGTTCAGTTCTTTTCATGAAATTCGATAAAATATGCAAATTCTCTTAATTTATTTCACCAGTGTACTACGCCCGTGAGTGAGCATGCTACCGAGTGCATGAACGAGCGAGTGATCAAGCGAACTACTGAGTCCGTGAACGTGTGAGCGAAATAGTGAGAGAGAGAGTGGATGATTGAGCGGATGAGTGAACTACTGAGTCCGTGAACAAGTAAGCGAGCGTAATAGTGAGTGAGTACGTTGGCGGGAGAGTTGACCAATGGTGTGCATATACTTATCGTTTATCTATTGTTACGTAAATGAGCGCAAGAAAACACTGGTGTTCGTGCAAATAAATGCAATTATGGAAAGATTTTTTCCTCACCATCTTACGTGTTAGATATAGTGTACGAGATCCATCTTCCATAAGGGAAAAAAGTTTATTATTATTATTTTTGGAATGAAAAGCTTGATTTTTGCCAGATTCCTCTAGTTGATTTTTTAATTGAAACGTAACGTGTGTCCATCAACTAAACCGTAAACGCAGTGCTGTAATTTGGAAATAAAATTGAGATTTTTCTTCTACACAGTTAACCACAAGAGAACCCCCGCAGAGTTGCCAGATTCTTAAAAAATTTCTAGCCAAAATCATCCTCAAAAGTATCCCAAAATATTTGAGCTTGTTCTGCCATCTAGGAAAGATTACATGAACTACAGAGAGAGAGAGAGAGAGAGTTTCACGCGGTAATCTATAAATAAAAACCTTTATAGATTGTCGTGTTTATTCTATCCTATAAAAAAAATTTTATTACATGAGCTACAGTTTCCGGTAATCTATCTCAGTGTTTCTTAACATTGGGGCCATATGGCTCCCTTGCGGTCCTGGGATATTCTGGGGGCCATGGGTGAAAAGCAGATAAAAGTATAGCCACGACAAGTGGTGAAGTGAACCACAGTGAACTGTGAAGAAATAAAGCTTTCGAGTGAAAAAATGTCACTACTTTCATAATTTAGTATTGCTTTCCATGGTACTAGCGCAGCCTTAACCCATATGTTTACAGCCCGGGGCTTCATCTCCATAGGGCTTAAAGGAATAGATCTAGTACTTTGATTTTCGAGTGCAAGCTGTTATACTACCAGATAATTATAGGCCCCCTAGAACATCACTATGTCAGAGAACCCATGATTTTGAGACTGCCATATATACAACCCCACATTTATAGAGGCATATTTTTCCCATATAATTCGACTATTGGGTGAAATGTCAATGTGCGTCGTCTGTGCTTGGCCCAGGGTTCCAGAGATCGATAATATTTTAGAAGGAATGGGGCGGTTGATGACAAACACTTCCTTCTACAATTCAAAGATATAATTAACATTTATCATACAATTAAATCTACAGAACCTGCAAGAACGAGTGGACCGCGTGACTGTCTCGTTTGAGCGGCAAAATCCAAGTCCAGTTTCACCATCGCGTAGGCACGCTCTTTTTTCTACTACATCGCCATCCAGGGGTGGACGCTGACGCCACAATACCCACCCCCTAAGTGACGGAGTCACATCGTTGAGTAATTTAGTCTATCCGGAGCTCGGAACGGGTACGTAGAGTCGGAGTAGTATATGGGCAGAAACGACACGTGTCGGGTAGTTGGAACGTGTTGTCGTTGGTTGAATCGGATCCAAGGACCAGCAGTTGAGCGATCGTACGAGAATTAAATTCAAGTCGCGTAACGGTTTTAAACGTTTCTTACGATAGTTTTTGCATCCGTATCATTACACACGGGTGCAAGCACTTTCATCAGAAGATTATCCTCGAAGGAAAGAATTCTGTCAATGGTTGCTTCAACAGCATTCCAATGACAGCACTTTTCTAAATAGGATTCTATGGACTGACGAAGCTACATTTACTCGTGAAGGTGTCTTTAACAGCCGTATCTGGGATTTTTCAAATCCCTATGCAACACGTCTAAATGCTCATCAGGTTCGTTGGGGAATTAATGTTTGGTGCGGCATTATAAACAACAATCTTCTGGGACCATTTCTGCTTCCACAACGTCTGATTGCTGAAAACTACCTCGTTTTCTTGAGAGATTGCCTCCCAGACTTCCTTGACGACCTTCCCTTGGCTATCTTGCGAAATCTTTGGCTGCAACATGATGGGGCACCGGCCCATTAAGCATCGAATATCCGCGAGTGGTTAAATCAAGAATACCCAAATCGGTGGATTGGCCGCGGTGGCTCAATATCCCCTGACGCGGTGATCCCCTGACCTAAACCCTTTAGATTTTTTTTATGGGGCTTAAAGCTTAGAGCTCCATCTTAAAGCTCATGTGTATAATCATACGCTTGACTCGCAAGAAGACCTCGTAGTTGCCTTGCGTGCGGCAGTGACAACAGTGATATCGTCCATGCCGGAGTGGGTTCAGCTCTCCATCCCACGCCGTGCTGCTTCATGTATCTCAATGGACGGAGCATATTTTGAGCACTTACTAATGTAGGATGCAATCTTCCTTTTAGCAACAGTGGTGGCCAGCTAAAATGTTGTTTTCTGTGGTTCAGAACTTCGAGGAGCGAATGCGAGCCAATCTCCCGTTAAAAAGTCTCGCAAAAGATAGCAACAGACCTAAAACGGTACAAATATTCAATCATTACACTTCACTCACAATTTGAAATATATATGGCAGCATTGAAACGTCAGACACAATGCTAGATACTCAATCAGACTGTCAGGCACACACACACTCACATTCCCGGCAGAGCTCACTCGGTAGTAAATTGGCCACAGCGATAGATCGAAGTTTTGTTCGGTTTGAGAGAAAGAAACTTCCTCTTACCAAACTGAGCTTAAAAAATTTTGAGAGTGATGAAATTATTCTTCAAAGTCGGTTTTTTCGAATAATACACACAATAATACCTTTCACAGCTTCCACCCATTATTTTAAGAACTTCTGGGTTTCGAAGGGGAACCTTTATTTAAAAAAAAAAAGTATATTCATTACCAGGCTACAAGAAAGCAATAGAATCAACCAATCATTGTTCATAATAGTAGCTTAACAATGGTAATTGATAATTATAATACATCAATATTATAATTAGATATTATGAACATAATTATATGATACATTTATGATTATGATACATTTATGATTATGATACATTTATGATTATGATACATTTATGATTTTGCATATTTCGCTTTTCATATTTAGCAAAAACTGATGATGTAAATCGTGTGCGGAAAATTCACCGCCAGCAATTCACCGCTAGGAAAATTCACCGACCAACAATTCACCGCCATGCAATTCACCACTAGCAAAATTCACCGACAACAGTTCAATGCGAGTCAGTTATCGAGGGTTATCAGTTATCACTCACGGACTGACTTACTCGCTCATTGAATCAGTAACCCATTCGCTCACTGAATCACTTACTCACTGGGTCACTCACTCACTAACTCAATCGCTCATTCCCTCGCTAACTGACTCGCATCGAACTGTCGTCGGTGAATTGCATGGAGGTGAATTGTTGGCGGTGAATTTTCCGTAAACCGATGTAAATAGTATTAATTGCATTTTCAATTGCATTTCCTCACTCTCATATTATTTCCCCAAAATTATTTTTACCAGAAACAGAAAAGTTTAGGTTCTTTGATATTTACACGGGATAATTTTAGTTATTTAAGGCATTAACAGTTTTTTTCGAACATAAATGCAATTTTTAATGAAGCATATTTCGTCAGTATTTCTGTAATAAAAATTCCAATCCAAATAGTAATAAGCAATTTCTACACGATTTCAAAAAATATTTTTGAAGTTTAAAATTCATGTGATATTAATTTGTTATTTCGAATTATGCTCATTAAACAGAAATTGAACGTGAAATGAAAACTACATGCGTTTAATTTTACAATTTTAGTATAAAAATGATTGCATCTTTTAACATAAAACCACGTGCACTTACGAAACTGAAGTTTATTTCCATCTTCCTTCAATTTCATCATCGGTTGGAGCAATTATAGGCAGAGAACACAGTATCACCATTTGTGTATGTGCAGATGGACAACTATATTAATGAAATAATATGAAAGCAGCTGAAAAAAACACTCGAGATGGAAGTTTCCCCTATTGTTTACATGCTGAAATAGTAATGTTTTGCCAGTCTCGCTCCGTCACGCCCACTTTTATATTCCTCCGCGTCGGCTCGCACACGTCCATGTTATTGTTTAGGGAGTCTTCACTCCAGTTTACTTACAGTGGCTTTTTCACAGCAAAAAAAGCACTAACGTAATGACAATAACAATATCTGAAGGATTGTGGTGGCATTTACGACCTGCGAAATTCAAAATTATAATTTAATGTCCACGACTTTGTCATTTATCCCGACTTTGTCAAAAAATATTTTCACATACATGCACGCACTAAACTACACACACTTACGCCCTCGTCTTTCCCTTCACACGTAGCCCCCGAAGCTACAATTTGTAAGCCCGCAGATGGCCCGGGAAAACAAATCTCATACTGGTCTGGCTTCGCTTGTCACTTTCTTCAGAACTTACAAGTCCCTACCCTTTTTCAAGGTTTTTTTTGCTCTTTTACCTCGGATTGAATGCACCTCTTGAAGCAGAAGGAATCTCATTTTCGTTATTATCATTTGGTCTATTCGCCAGTGTAGTCTTACGCATGGCCATACTCGGGCATGTCCCCGGGGATGGGGGCATGTGCAGAGGATGCCTCCTGAAAATGATATGTTCGAATTTCCAAGAGTCGGAGTACTTTGAATTGATAGGCAGGAATGTTTTGCCAGATAGATAAAGGCCGGAACTAAGGGGGAGGGGGAGTAGTTGGGTCTCGTGCCCGGGTGTAGGTCGATTGCGCCGAAGATGAACCGCTTTTGATAAGAAATAGGTCGATTGCGCTCATCCCAGGGGGAATAAATTGGAAGTCGAAACACTACCATTTTCGGCGCTATCGACCGAGCCCCTCATGCCCTGGCGCTGGACTAGTGGGGGAGCCGAATCAGCCTTTTAACTGCTCCTTCTACATTACACGGGGCACAGAAATACAAGCTTGTTCCGGCTCAAAAAGTATCTAGTTGCGTTTTTATTTTTTGCAAATACACACACTCAAACACAAAGTATTATGGAAAGATTGTTTTCTTTCTCATCTTCTTGCGTGTCTGTGTACGGGATCCATCTTCTATGAGGGAAAAAATTTATAATTATTATTTTTGGAATGAAAAGCTTGATTTTTGCATATTTCTCTAGTTGATTTTTTAATTGAAACGCGCATAACGTGTCTATCAACTAAATCGCAAACGCAGTGCTGTAATTTGGAAAAAAAAAATCATCTAGATTTTGTTTGCGGGGGTAAACCACAAGAATTTACAAAACGCCTAGATTACGATTTTGATCAACTCTTGAAAAAAAAAAAGCGGAAGAGCCGCGGTTCATTTTGGTGAGCGAACCGTTTTGCCCATCTCTACTTCAAGCCATGGCAATCAATATACCAAGGTTTCTAGAATATAGAAGGTTAGCTATTAGCATGCGCGCGCGCTTCAGAATGAAACTCGTTTTGATGTCACCCGATTCCTCACGTGACCTAAGGCGACTTGATAAGGACCTTATTCTAGTGGCTATAACGTGACCCACTCAAACGGGCGCATAATGTAAAATAGTTGGTTTTTAATGAATTTTATCGAATGGTGTTCACGCTCAAAACTTCATTTTTTTGAGCGGATGCCACAAAAACAGCTTATTGTCAAGATTTGTTTTTTTTTAATTTTTTAAAAATTTATTTGATTTTTAATGAATTTTTTCCCTCAACTCATGTACGCAATGTTAAGTCAATGGAAGCGACTTCTTTCTTCCACGAGAGTGAAATTCTAGAAACCATAAGGGAAATTATCAGGAACTTGTTTTTACGGAGAAAAAAACATACGGGGAAAGAAAAATATTAGATACGCACACATTCCAAAAAAGCGTTTAATAATTTTGATTGAATTACAAAAAATTTTTTTCCTTGGTAATACAGTATTTGTTCATTATTATTATTTTGAACACGTCTACACCTAAATTAGAGCAATGTATGCTTGCAGATTTCTTTTGCACAATGCAAGCACGCCTGAACTTGTTTAAACAGTTATAATGTAGTGAAATCGATTCCCAAACAGGATGCCACGGAACCGTGGGTAAGAGGCAGTAACAAGGGGAAGGGGTTTTCGTTCGTTTTTTTACTGCAGTACAAAAAAATTCATCTCGTTCTTTCCTAGTGCCGTCTTAACGCATGGGCCCACTCGGACGCGTAATTACAATTCCTACTCTCTTAGTAACACAGGAAGCATTAGCACAACGGTGATTGGTTACTACGAGCAAAAAAGCTAGGAAGACGGCACGAAGTCTTGGATGAAATTGAATGGAAATCGGCCCTGTTCTGTGTTCAACAAGTAATGTGGGCAGGGCCGCAATTAGATGCTTGGTCAACTGGGCAAACACATATTCTTGCACCCCCCTTCTAGTGCTGATTGAAGGAGAGGTAAAAGGGTGAAATTTGCGCCCATCCCCCATTCCGGGCACCAGATCCGCCTGCTCTTCCCTAGTTGTTGCTCTGGATGTAAGGCCGAGTTATAAGAAAAAGATGAAATCATAACTTATTCCAATTTAGACACATTCCCATTGAACGTTGAATATCAAAAGGGTATCTTTTTTATGGAGGAAATTTTTCCCCCATTCTGATAATTCCCTTTCCGTTTCCCTTTTCGATTTTACAAACGCACATACCTCCCTTTGATTTAACATTGCGTACACATGGGTCGAAAAAGAAATATCAAAAATA
This sequence comes from Pholcus phalangioides, assembly GCF_987345545.1. Classification (NCBI taxonomy): domain Eukaryota; kingdom Metazoa; phylum Arthropoda; class Arachnida; order Araneae; family Pholcidae; genus Pholcus; species Pholcus phalangioides. The sequence goes on from NW_028301637.1 coordinate 5,118,217, forward strand.
AAACAACTTTTCACAATATTCTGATAAACAGCGGTATTTGGCATCCGCTCAGAAAAAATGATACGAGTTTTGTGAATTAGAACTATACGAAGGTTTTTTTTTTTTCAACAACTGGTTGTTGCAAAGATATATTTTGGAAAGAGAGAAAATTCAACTGCCCCTGCGGGGAATCGAACTCACGTCCTTCCACTTTCCTCGTGAACGCCCTAAACCAGTGGTTCTCAACCTTTTTTTGCCCATGGCCTCCTTTCAACCATTTCTCATTCCTGTGGCCCCGTTGCGACCATGATCAATTTCCAAGGCCCCCCCCCCCCCCCCCCCGTTGAAAGACAATTGTCCAAATATTGTTTGAAGTATAAATATGTGTTTGAATTTAATTTACGAAAATAACGAAAAAACAAAATAAACATAATACAACACAGTAAAAAATATATATAACAAATTATTTTCAATCAATGTAAACATTGCGCTTGAAGACTGGCATAATGCCATCAAGTTACTGTACAGGATGAAGTTTCAATTATTTACAAATTAGTTTTTCTTGGTTAAATTTGAATTTTGGTGAATCAGAATTTAAAACAAATCGGAAATTATAGATAATCTGATTTCAAATAAGAAAATTATCGGTTTATTGATTATAACTCATATTAGTACTCAGATATGCCATTCATGTTGCAAGGGGGTGTATAGTTATTAAAATAAAAACGTTAAATTTTTTTGCAGACACCGTGGGCTCAAAAACCCAATGACAAAGTTGTTGCCCCGTCTCTTCTGGTGCCAACAAAACCGTTTTATCCGCATTTAACGTTGTTTTTCGGTTGGTCGTCTTCAAATAAATGTTACTTTCAATCAATAAAGTGACTGTAAAGTGACAATAAAGTTTACTGTCAATAAAGTGACACTGTATGCATATTTACATTCATCTCGAAACCTTATAATTCAATGGCGTAGCGGGGGGGGGGGGGACTTGGGAGTCTGGTCCCCCCCCCCCCCGAAATGTGAGAAAATGACCGAAAAAAGGGAAAAAGATGGCCAAATCCATTGTTCTGTCACTTTGCCCCCCCCCCGAACGAAATTTCTGGCTACGCCCCTGTTAGAATTATTGATAACACAAGCTTATTACAAGGGCTCTGATTTTTATGACCCAAAGAAGAAACGTAGTAGCTAATAACTTATCAACAACGACGTTTCATCTTTAGGTAAAAATCAGAGCCCTACTTATGAGAAATTGGTTACACACACGCAAAAAAAAATCATTGTGCTTGTTTTCGTGAAACTTAAAATTTTTGATATTTCAAGTGCTAAATTTCATCTTTCAACTACTCAGATCCTTATGTTCGCCATTGAAATATCCAGCCAACCAATCAAAAATCAATCAAATTTTCATGTTAATGTTACGTAAATAGGAGAAAAATTATGAAAAAAAATGTTCAATGCATTTTGTTTGAAATTAAATTTTTTTTTGGTCACTCTTTTAATAAATTTCTTCATGGCCCCTCATCAGCAGCCATGGCTCCCCTTTTGCGATATTTTTCTCCATGGCCCCCCTGGAATATCCTGGGGGCCGCCGGTTGAGAACCACCGCCCTAGACTACAGAGGCACCGAATTTCTCAATCTTTCCTTGGAGCTCGTGTACACTGAAAGGGACCGTACATGGACGGCCGGACCAGACCAACACCTCCTATAACTACAGCTATAGATGGCGTTGACCAGACTCAGGCCAAGCTCACAAATGCTGACGCTGCCACCAGATGGCGACTTGTACAAGGATGACGTCACGCTCCACTACCATACGAAAAGGTTTTTTTTTAACAACTGGCTGTTGCGAAGATACATTTTGGAAACAGAGGAAATTCAACTGCACCTTCGGGGAATCGAACCCACGTCCTTTCACTTTCCCGGTGAACGCCCTAGACCACTAGTAGTCTATCTAGTAGTGTCTCTGTAGTCTAGGGCGTGGGTTCGATTCCCTGTGTGGCACATTTGAATTATCTCTCTTTCCAAATTATATCTTTGCAACAGCCAGTTGTTAAAAAAAAAACCTTCGTATGGTTGCGGAGAGTGACGTCATCCTTGAATTAGAACTACGCGAAAAAAAAAAAATTATCAAAAACAGTAATTTTACGTAGTGTTCCAACGGGAGACTATCAGGTCACTTGATTATTGATAACATATTTGTCAGAAAAAAAAAACTATGATTGTTTTCAGATTGAAGCGATAATGACGATTGACCGATCCTGCGTTACGGCTGAAGGGCATACTGGGAGGAGATTTGAGAATCTGAGGGCTACGATATCTGAAAAAAAAGGGGGGGGTGATAGGGGATAAATTGATAGAAGATAAAATAATGTAATAATTAATTTTTCACATTAGTAGTGAAAACCAAAGATGAAGGAGATGTAGATCTAAATTTAAATTTTTTTTTGATCCGGCGCTCTGTAGTTGAAAGTTAATTTCATAGTTAAAGAGCCGCTTAGTCAAAATTGGAGCAACAGAAAAACACAACCGGGACTCTACCCAGTAGCGACGTAAAGTTTTGGATGATATATGAGAAATACAATTATTTATTATTACTGTTTACAACTACTCATAAAACATTACCTCAAAATATTTTTAACAATTTTTTTTTGAGTATCTACTATTTATGATTTTAATATAAATTTTTATATGATGATGGTCTTTTGAACTTTTTTTTTCTTTTTTGTAGTTTATCAATTTATATATGCGTCTCTCATCATCACTCACAACTGGTTGGTTAACGTTTCTGCACAACAGATGGCAGTGCAATCAATCGCCGTAGATGAACCCCTGTCAGGAAAATTCACTAATGGAATTTTATGCATGGAAAATTCACTGCTGGAAAAATTCGCCGCCCAACAGTTCAACACGAGTGAGTTACTGAGTCAGTGAGTGAGCGAACTACTGAGCCCGTGGGTGAGCATGCTACTGAATGCGTGAACGAGCGAAATAGTAAGGATGTGAGCGAGCGAGTGATCATGCGAACTACTGAGTCCGTAAACGTGTGAGCGAAATAGTGAGAGTGGATGATTGCCATATGGCCCCCTTACGGTCATGGCCCTCACATGCTAGTGACGGGCCTCCGGGCCAGGATTTTTCGCGGGCCTCTCGTACCCCCCCCCCCCCAGAAAAATTTTGTGCACCTCCCTTGAGAAAAGATCATGGTGTATTTTTCCAGTGAAAGAGAAGAACCCTTTCGGGAAGGAAAAAAATGTTGAATGCCTGCCCCCCCCCCCCCATGAGAAAATCCTGCATACGATATACGGCATTTGTATATGCAGCAAAAAACATCGCTACAACGATAATCAATAATAAATATACAATGATATTTTTTTCAAATCTCGTTTGGAATTGCCTGGCTTAATGTTAAACTCTTGGTACACAACGACATCCTCTACTCTATCACACGATATTTTCAGGAGATTTTTGAAATCGCTACAACAATATTTTTTATATTTTCTTCAAAATCGTTTTGAATGTAATTTTAACTTCGCCACTTTTTCTCGTTCTTCTGAAGGCGTCTGATAACATCAATATTTTGCACTAAATGATCACCGAAAGCTGAAGTTATTTGTATTGCTGCATTCTGTGTACGACACAAAAGCGCTATGCGGTAAGCTTCTTTACAGGGACAATACATATCAAAGTGAATTTTATAAATAAACTAATCAATTACAATTTTTTGTAATGAATCTACATATATAACATTGATTTTCTGTCTGTCTGTCTGTGTGTGTGTATGTTCTCTATACAAATCTACAATTTTCGATCGATCGTCGCCAAATTTTGCATATATACCAAATGCCACCCGACTTGAACGATAGGCTACTTTAAAATTTCGTCAGAGCAGAGCAAATGCTCCAAATGAGCAAAAAAACTGTCGGGCAACAATGGTTTTTGTGCCTCAACAATAACTTTCCGAACTTTGCTTACCGTGGTTCCCTAGCAATGCGTTTCAGACGTGTTTTATGCTTTTAAAATGGTTTGTCACTTCTCTAATCCTGTTAGCATATGTATATGTATAATAGTTTATGCCTTTATAATGATTGGTCACATTTTCAATACTCCCAGTAATAAGAGTTTTACAAGATATACGGAAGACTGGATGTTTTGAAGATATTTATTATTTGAGATGTTAATTTTTTAAGGAAGGAAAAAACTCATCTCTGCTTCTACCGGGAGTCGAACCCGGGTCCCTCGATTGCCGGACGAGTACTCTGACCACTAAGCTACAGAGGAGATAGAGATTTTCCTTCGCTAGAGCGTATATATGCCGAACGGAACCGTGCAATGGACGGTGAAACCGATCAGCTAATAGCTCATGGACGACGAGCCACCAGAGGGCTATATATATGACATGAATGTCGCTCTCCACTTGTTAATACAAGATAGCTGTGTGGCTCTGTAGCTTAGTGGGCAGAGCACTCGTCCGGCAATCGAGGGACCCGGGTTCGACTCCCGGTAGAGGCAGAGATGAGTTTTTTCCTTCCTTAAAAAATTAACATCTCAAATAATAAATATCTTCACAACATCCAGTCTTCCGTTATCTTGTATTAACAAGTGGAGAGCGACATTCATGTCATAATAAGAGTTTTGAATAGACGTCATAATCATCATCAGCATCGCTTTGGGGGTGAGAAAAAGGGTGATCCTCATAGAAATGTTTATAGAAGTGTTAAAACTGCTGATTTTAATGTAGAAATGTAGGAAATTTTGTGGGTTTTTCTGTCACATCAATAATTTTAAAAGTTGTATTGAATTCTCGATTTTTGAAGTATTGAGTTCGCTTAGAGAGATATACGAAGCCCAGGAGATTAAATATGAAGTAATTACCCGGACCTACTTTTGAGTTGGATATCCATGCAATAACATTGATTGCAACTTTTTATTTATATCTTCTCAAGCATAAAAATTAAGTTCTCCTTTATTGTCTTTTGACATTCAACTGCATAAATTGATATAGTTTAGGTTGTTTTAAAATTAATTATGAGTCCGTGAAGTACATCGAAGAAATTCCACAGCTTTAAGTAAGCATTTTTGGAAGCAGAAACAGGCAGATATAGATACTTGAAGTTCGGGACGGAGATCGAAATACTTAGCGCCCCTTAAAAAAAGGAAAAAATATATATATATTCGTTTCTATGTTCCTTTAAATCTAGATTTGTTTATTTCACGAAGTCGCGCAGGAAGTCGCCATATTGGTTAACTAAGACACGGTTTGTATGTCCCTCAAAGAAAGAGGGAGATATCACGTGATCCAGCCTCATTGAAGAAAACCCGGGCAGAGCCGGGTATTATAGCTAGTAAAAACATAAAAGCGCATTTTCCGATGATATTAACAATGCCGATATAGAAAAAATGACAGCAATAGCATAAATTTGATCACACGAAGGGAATAATGTTACCTCCTTAATCCCCCTACCACAATATTTTATTTTGGTCCGTAGAATATTGTTATATTCAGGTTTCACTGTATATTTAAACTAAATAATAAAATATAATTGTGTGTGTAATAAATATTATTACATTTCGAGATATGATTATGTGATTTGTATATAATTTTACGCAATACAATAGAACTCCCCTGTGGGCCAGTTAAGAGAACAAATTGGTTAGGCGATATGGTTGTCCCATAGAAACTTGTGATTGCCATAGGTGTACACAGAATTTTCACGAGGGTGGGAGGTTACGTTCTTTCCTGCAAAATAACCCTATAATCTCGGCTCTGGGGGTTAGAACCCTAAACCCAGTGTTGAATACGCCAATGGTGATCGTGATCCATGGTCGGCAGAGCTGCAACTGGGGGGGGGGGGGGGCAAGCAGGTACCTTGCCCAGGACCAGAAGGGTGCGCAAAAGCAAAATTCACCTTTTACAGCCTCTTCTTCAAAATTACGGGGGGGGGGGGAATGTCAAAATATGTGCTTACCGCAGCTGATGAAGCATTTAGTTGCGGCCCTGATGACTAGTGTTCAATGTGAAAGTCTCTTGATTAACGATAATAACTCTATTATGGTATTTTTCTTCGTCCGCAGAATATCGTTATATCGAGATTTCACTGCAGTTTTATCATGCATAATACTAGCTACAATACCCGGCGCTGCCCGTATTTTCTTCATTTATTGGGAGGATTGGAAAAGTGACAAACCATTACAAAGGAATAAATATATAATACTGGCAGGATTAAAGAAGTGACAAACCATTGTAAAGGCATATGCACGTGTAAAACCGTAACAAAAACATCGCCAAATACATCAAAACAGCGCACGCCATAACATCGGTGGTCAAAACATCGCACGCCAAAATCAGCAAGTCAAAACATTGCCTTAACTTGGCCCTGAAAAAAAGATCGCCACATGAAAAAATTTTAAATTAAAAATTGTAATGGAAATTACCTCACTCCCTTTTTTTTTTGTTGAAATGGTAACCAAAGCTGCATTAAGAGCGCATTAAACAGCCAAACTGTCGTGTGTGTTCGACTGTTTCCACACTTATTAGTTTTCTCTCAATACTTCGAATTCGGCCTTTTTTTGAATAATGGACAATGAACAGAGTTCTTATCGATTATTTTGTATTATACAAAGGTTTTTTTAACAGCTGGCTAATGCAAAGATATATTTTGGAAAGAGAAAATGCAACTGCTCCTGCGGGGAATTGAACCCACGTCCTTTCACTTTAAGGGTGAAAGGACGTGTTCAGTGCACACGAGCTCCAAGGAAAGATTGAGATATTCGGTGCCTCTGTAGTCTAGTGCGTTCACCCGGAAAGTGAAAGGACGTGGGTTCGATTCCCCGCACACAGTGGCAGATGAATTTCCTCTTTCCAAAATATATCTTCGCATCAGTCAGCTGTTAAAAAACTTTTGTATAGATAAGCGGAGAATGACATCATCCTGGGATTCTGTATTATCTATACCCAGAGGCACTTTTTCAGCCGGGGATACATTTTCGCACCACGTCATCATGGAAATATGGTTTCCAGATTCCAAAAAAAGGAGGGGTACGAATTTTCCGGTGAACCGTTCAATTAATTAACCGTTCACTATAGTTCTCTTCGTCAATTGCAATATTCGTTGCTACAATGATTGAACTGTCGGGACTCTTTCATTGCCAGGATTGTTCGTAGAAGAAATTCTTTTTGTATACCAATGTGCCTTATCACTTTTTTTTAATCCAGGCGTACCCTGTGCGGAATGGCAAAACAACAATGTACAAAAGCCGTATAGGCCTACCCAGGCACGGTCGGGGGCCTAAAGTGCCTGGAGTCTTCATGATAATGAGATCTGGTATTCAGGTCCATTCAAATCATCATCTATGATTTTGGAGAAAAAGTATGTAAGTTGATAGGCTGCTATAGCATAACTAGTTTTTGGAGGGGGCACCAGTTTTTCACTTTTCCCGGGGTCCCTCATGCTATTTAGACATCCCTGTATAAAACCATATAGAACAGCTGTTCTCAACCGTGGCTCCGTGTGCACTCTCAAGGGGCTCCGCGACTACTCGAGGGGGGAAAAAAAGCAGTAAATTAAAAAAAAACAATAATTACCATATTTTACTTCGTATTATCCGCGGATTATCTGTTGAAAAAATGGTTAAACATTAAGAAATGCGGATAATCTACAGCTGCAGATAATCAGCAGAAAATTATGCTAAAATATGACTCTCCTAGTTATGGATTCAATGAAAGCTCATATTCAAGAAAACGTGAAACACGCTTGCAAAAATTGTTGCGCTTGTCTTTCAGTCATAGCTGGTGGTTTGACCAAGAAGTTGCAGAATTAAGGATAAACAGGTCGTTAAAGCAATGTTAGAGCCTATTGGGAAAAGTGGAGGATGGAAGGAATTCACTCCTATAGAAAAGGCAAAAATTTACGCCCAGCCTCCTAGGCTGAAGTATGCCAGTGGGTTAGTGACGCCTGGAAAGAAGTGACTATAAAAAAATCATTCACAAAATGTGGACTTGGAACTTTGGACTCCAGTGATTCTGACTCTGAAAATCCTCTTGATTATTACACTGACTCTTTCGAATTATATGAACAACCGTTGCACTCATTTAATGCCGAATCATATAAGTCTGAATTTGAATATTTTTTGATTGAACTGTAAATTTTGTTTCGTGCGTAAATAACGCTATTGCTTTGTAAATAAGTTTAATTAGCATACCATTGGATTGATTATTGAAACACAAGGTATTTTCTTTTTTAAATCCTGTGGATAACATGCCGCCGTGGATTATATGTTGATTTTTTTTTCCTTTCCATGTGGATTAACCGCCACCGCGGATTATACGCAGGAAAATACGGTATAAATATTTTTAAATAATGAGTAAAACAAATGAGTAAATTTGATGAGTAATTAAAACATGGGCGTATATACGGGACTACGCCCATAGAATTTTTGAACTAGAAAAGGTTAAGAACAGCTGATATAGAACATGCATCGTATTGTTTTGTGCACAAATATCCATGAAACGTTACCTTAATAAAATTTTAACAAACAATTGGTTTAACAAACGATTGTTTTTTTTAATGTATTAACTATTAAAAATTCGGTATAAAATATTATATACTGATGATTTTTCGCGAATTATTTTTACATGCATGTCACTCACAACTTGTTTGTTAACGTCTCTGCACAACAGATGGCGGTGCAAGCAATCACCGTGAACTCCGTGTCGGGAAAATTTATGGATGGAAAATTCACTACTGGAAAAATTCGAGTATGTACGAGATCCATCTTGTCTAAGGGGAAAAGTTTTTTGGAATGAAAAAAAGCTTGGTTTTTGCATATTTCTCTAGTGGATTTTTTTAATTGAAACGTAAAGTGTGTCCATCATCATCCGACGCAGTGCTGTAAAATTGAATTTTCTGGATGTTATGCCAAAACTGATATTTGGAAAGGAAAGTGATTTGCCTCTTCCGGGAATCGAACGCGCGGGTCTCCTTGCATACCGGGCAAGTACGCTAACCAATACACCAGAGACACTCTTTTTTTGAATTGAAAAGCGTGTCTCTGGTGTATTGGTTAGCGCACTTGTCCGGTAGCGTAATTAGCTAATTAAAATTCCTTCTCTCTTAGCAACACAAGAGGCATTAGCACGCAGGTGATTGGTTACTACGAAGAAGAAAGAAAAACAAACGTCACGAGGGGCGGAGCTTTTGGCGAAACCGAATTTCTCCAAATAACTCGCTAGGTGTTTTTAGTTGACGCTACAAAAACTAATAAAATAATTATGAAAATATTAATATAATTATAATTAATATAATGTAATTAGGGATACGTAAATTTCGTATTAACGAAGTGACCACGATAAATGCGAAATTTGCCAATTTTGACGAATAAATGATAAAATTTGATTTTTTTACAACTTTTTCGCGAAATCTTGGTAATTTTCACTTTTTGAAGTGAAAGTCGTAATTTTGCTCAGTACTTGTGAGCGTGCTTGAAAGGGGAAACAGGGCAGTCATTTCAACTTTTGTGAGGAGGGGGCAAAAAACATGTACTCAATGTATGTATATATACATATATATATATACCATTTTTAGTGTATTTTCAAAGCCTAAATGACGGTGTAGCCGGTCAATTCGTCGCCGTACAAATTTGTCGCAGCTCCAATTCGTAGCTGTACAAGAGTGCCGCCGTGTCAATTCATCGTGACGTCAATTTATATGTTACAGCGCAGAATCAATTCGTCGAACCGTCGATTCTTCACTGCACATGTTCCTCGCGAGCTTGTATGTAGGTTTTTGTCTTACACGTAAAATAAAAACATGAATAAAAGTGTACACGCAGTTAAATGAAAATAATTATTTTTTGTCAATGCGGAAAGGCTATCGAAACTTAAATTAAAATATCAATTACATTTAAAAATTTAACTGCATATAAAAGTTTAATTATACTTGAAAATTCAGTTATAAAAATTTGAAATGTTAAATAATTGATTTTTGCTGTGTTAAAATTTCTATATCATGTGGAAAAATTTCGGTTTGTATGATATTCCCTAAATTACAGTGAGCCTATCTTTAACGGTAAATTTCTATCTGCCCCATGGGCTCGAGAGTTTCTCTCCCCCCCCCCCGAGAGTCACCAACATTTACCATTACAGTACCTCCATAAGAACCTGTAATATTTAATTAATTAATAATTCAATTAAATTAATATTTAATTTTCCCCGTATAATCCCACTTTTGTTGGGATTTCTATTTCTCACAGTGAAGGCAGTTGGGCGCAGATCAAGGGTAGAAATGTACAGTGCTTATGAATGACGATTCGATGAAGTTTTCATATTGTTCACAGAATGAGCACCAACAAAGACCATGTAATCACCAATATGAAAGATGATTATGGGTCAGTCGCATAGATATAATATAACCATTAATCTTATGTTTATAATCAGTCTCATATCTTCGGCTGGACTGTTTGAATATTTTCAAATAATCTTTATTAGCGTCTAAGCTTTTGGTACAAGGTTGGTGTGCTTGGTCTACATATTTCTGTTGGCAAAAATATGGAATATTGCAGAACCGAACGTGGAAATGATATGTTGGTTTGCGTGTGTATTTAAAAGTTTTCCCCCCGTAATTCATGTTCGGAATTAGCAAAACTTTTAATGAAATTGAATGAATTAGCCTGTTATTAATTTTCTTTATTTGAGTTTGTTGTATCATAAAATAAAGATACAGATTATACGGATGACAAAAAATAATGTACTTTTGAAATTAAATTGTTTGAATTCAATTCAAATTGCAATAAATTGAAATCTTCTCCCACGCATCGTTAAAAAAAAAAAAAAATTATGATAGTTTAAAATAGCAATCACTAGTTATTCTATTAATCAGGCTTTTTATTGCGATATTCACGTTAGATAAGCGTTTAAATAAAATGTTACTCAAAGGCACTGAATATAAATAAAGGTTTAGATATTATGGAGTGTTTATATATACGATACGAATTGTTTTTAAAATTATCCTAATAAATGTACGCTATAATCAGATGCGGATTGTTTTCCCACCTATGGGCTATTCAAACCTTGCCTCCCTTCTTCCTTTCTAATTCATGTTCTTGATCACCAATTACTTAATTTTGGTCACGTCCTTTCACTTGTCATCTTGGGATAAAGCCCGCGTACTCCTCCCCACCCAGGCAATATACTACTGAATATAATCTTACATTGTCTGTTAATGTTAATTAACTTGTATTGTAAGAAGAAATTTTTACTTATACACTGCTCAAAACAATTAGGGGAGCACATGATTTTAACAAAATTACGCAAAGATGTGTACCGATAAGTAACATAAAATGAATCATCCATAATTTAAAGCCTAGCAGGAAACGGAAGAAGAAAACTTCATATGCAAATCAAAGTTCATGACGTCAAAAACCAGAAAAAGGCAGAAATCGGGATGTTGCAGAAACGTCTGTTTTACTGCCGTAACTGTGAAATTCGATTGCGCAGTATTTTGTTTTGAGACAAGGTGACTTGAGGATGTCTCAACAACGTGATTTACCGGAATCCATGGCATGGCGTGTTATAGGCAGACTGGAATCCGGGCAAACACAACGTAGTGTCGCGCAAGGTTTCTAGAATATATAGTTCTAGGTGTCGTGGACGCTGTTGGAGTCGCCAGAAGTGTTGTTGCAAGGCTGTGGAATCGATTCCAAGAAACAGGAAATGTTAGACGTCGTCCAGGGCAAGGTCGGCCACTCGCCACTACAGCAACTGATGACCGGTATGTACGGTTAACAGCCCGTCGAAACAGAACAGGGAATGCTACGCAGCTGCAAAGACGGTTGCTCTTGGCAACAGGACGAAGGGTGTCCAGCCAAACATTACGTAATCGGCTTCATGAGGGAGGGCTCTATGCACGTAGGCCAATGGTCTGCATTCCGTTGACCCCACGCCACCGTGCGGCCCGAAGAAGATGGGCTGCTGAACATCGAGATTGGGAGCAACATGATTGGAGCCAAGTGCTGTTTACAGACGAGTCCCGATTCAGTCTGGAGTGTGACACCCGACGTGTCCTGGTATGGAGGGACAGGGGCACTCGAAATAACCCCGCATTCGTTCGTGAAAGGTCACAATACAGACGAGCTGGTTGGATGGTATGGGGTGGGGTGGAATCAGCATAGGTGGACGTACGGACCTGCATATCATTCGGAATGGCACTTTGACGGCCCGAAGGTATGCAGACGAGATACTGCGACCTCATGTCATCCCTTACGCTGGAGCCATTGGAGATTCCTTTGTTTTCCAGGATGATAATGCCCGACCGCATAGAGCTCGTCTAGTGGAGAACATGCTTGAAGCTGAAACAATACAGCGTATGGAATGGCCAGCGTGCTCTCCTGACCTGAATCCAATCGAGCATGTTTGGGACATGCTCGGACGACGCATTGCTGCGCGACCAAGGCCGCCTGTTACTGTCCGGGACTTGCAGATTGCACTTCTTGAGGAGTGGAACAGTATTCCCCAAAGTCTGATCGATAACCTCATCGCATCCATGGCAAACAGGTGTGCAGCAGTCTTAGCTGTTCGAGGAGACCACACGCCCTATTAAAACTCATGCATCATGTCTAAACAGTACTTTTTTTTATCGTTTACACGTAACCAAATTGTTGCCCTAAATCATCTTTTCATGTTTTTTTCCATATTTTCAAAGAATTAAAGCTTAATTCCAAATTTTTTTTACGTCTTTTTTTCTGTATTGCGCATTGATACGCGTGTACTATCCATTGTATGCCAATACGTAGCTGTCTCGCACGGTTTTCTTCACTTTTTTGCTTGCTCCCCTAATTGTTTTGAGCAGTGTAGTTGACTGGAGCCGTATGAGTGTCATGTACATGAAGTTACATACAATGGGCTAATTAAAAGTCTGATTTCATTTTTTTCCCACGAGAGTTGTTATTTTAGAGTTGAAAAAAAAAAAAAATCAAAAATCGATTTTCATTTGCAGTGGTGTCAGAGACAGAGATGCTGTTGGTGCCGAGGGCACTTTATGGAATGGGTATGAGCACCCAGAGAAATGATTCAGAAATAATAATTTCCTATTCAAGATCAAGACAAGAACCCACAAGTTCCAAAGCTTCCAGCATCCTTGGCCAGTCAAAGATGCCGACATGAAGGAAACATCGAGGAGAAGGGGGGGGGGGGCTGAAAATCGCCATTCATTCCGTATAAAAGGGACTCAGCAACGTACTCAGGAGGCGAAATGGTGCATTGCATTGTATATTCATGAGTTATTGGAGTTGGGGGGGGGGGGCTCAAATGGCATCAGCCCCCCAGTTTCTGGCGCCTATGGTCGGAGTGTTTGAATAAGACTTTTCGCAGCTGTTACACATAAAACTTACATACATTGTCATAAAAAACTCCTTAAAGATATATTCTCCGCATGGATACATTTAATAGTGAATTACGGAAATCGTGCTGGGAGGGCCACATTGATCGCAATTTATTATCTCGATGTGCACCCCCAACGCCCCTCGCTGCAAGAAATGGAAATCCCTACAGAAAGCGGGAAGCGCGGCCTCTACGATGGAAATAAAATTTTAAAAATTTATTGGATCACAATTTATTATTTGGGTGAGCTTCCCAACGCCCCTCGCTGCAAGAAATGGAAATCCCGACAGAAATGCGGCTTATATGGTAAATTAAATTTTAAAAATTTATTGGATCCCAATTTATTATCTTGGTGTACGTTCCAATGTCTCTCGATGACTTCAATGAATACTTTCCTTCATTTATTAAAAATTAAAACAGAGATGGAAGGGGGAACATTTCCAATAAATGAGAAAAAAAAAATTAGTTCCATTTTTTACGCCTAAAACTACTCTATAAGATCACAACAAACATATGAATTTTAAAGCAATTCAAATTTGTCGCGACGGACGAATTGACGATACAGCGACGAAATGAGTCTGCGAAAAATTTGTACCGCGACGAGTTTGTAGCACGACGAATTGACGCTGCGACAAATTGAATGCGACGAATTGTCCCGCGACAAGTAGAGCGCGACAAATTGAATGCGACGAATTGTCCCGCGACAAGTAGAGCGCGACAAATTGAATGCGACGAATTGTCCCGCGACAAGTAGAGCGCGACAAATTGTCCCGCGACAAGTAGAGCGCGACAAATTGACCTAGATCCCCAAGAGAGAAGTAATCACCTCGGGTTGGATTAACCTTCGGCCACAATGTGCGCTAAAGGACACAAATATTTCTACAGAGTCAACTGAAGAGACTAACACATTGTCACGTTAGGGAAACAGGTGGGTGGAGAAGGGTTCAATGATATGGATATAGAGGAAGTCGAACTGCTAATTAATAGCAATTCAGAGGTATTGACCGAGGAGGAACTAATGAAATTGACTGCTCCTGAAACTGAAGCGGCAAGGTAGAAAACAAGCATTGGTGTACGCGCAAAGGGCGGGGTCGGGGTTTTAACCTCCCTTGAGCCAAGATTATAGTGTTATTTTGCAGGTGAAAAAAATATAAACACCACCCCCCCCCCCTCAGAAGGGCAAAAGTCTTAAACGCCCCCTCGAGAAAATTCAGCGTACACCTATGACTAACATAGCGGAAGGGTTTCGCACGTTCAAATCAGCAAGATCGTTTTCATGACATAGATCCCTCTATGGGTACGCTTTTCACATGTAGAAAAATTTGTAGAGGAAGCCTTGTCATCATATTCCAACATACTTGATGATATGAAGAAACGGCAAACAAAAATCACCATGTTCTTTCAGAAAACATCGCCAACACACAATTGCAACATCCTCTTTGATATTCCCTTATACCTCTGCATTACCCTGCTGTTCTCATGCTAATCAATAAACGAGATATACAAGAAAAAAAAACTGGTTTCGGTTATTAGCGGATTTCTCGTATTCGCGGTCACCCCCGGATCGTAACCCCCGCAAATACGGGGGGCTGACTGTATTCTTATTCCGATTGGCAACAATCATCATTACTGTAGGCAATTTTTTGCGACAGGTCCGATTAATTCATCAATTGTTAATCGCAGTTAAAAATTGTAGTTGGGATAATCAACTCAATCAATCCGATTAAACGCTTGCATAATATGAATTTATCTCAGAAAACCGATCAGAAAAATACGGTGAATTTACAACCAATACTTGTATGTGTAGAAAACAACTACTGTATAGATCAGGGGTGGCCCGCGAGGTGATTTTATGCGGTCCACGAAAAGATGAAAAAAAACTATTTTATTCTTGATATTAGTTCCGACTGACGAAATTGTGATTATAATGTAGGAAAAAAATATATTTCTGATTTCACAAAAAACAATTTCTATTTTCAACACACAAAACCTCTTTAAACACACAGGTCACATGATTGATTTCAAAAACCTACTGTGGCCCCCTGATGGAAGTAGCAGTAGCAAATTTTCTTGCGCAATCACCAGAAGGTAAAATTTTCCTCAAATTTTTTTCTTTCTAAATAAAACTAAGGAAAAAAAAAGCATTCGCAAAGCACAAAAAAAAGATTTGGCGAGCTTGACAACATCAACTCGAAGAATAAAAAAACCCCCAACCAAAAAAACCTCGGGATAAGATATTAGGTTCACAAAGTTTGAAAAACCAGAGAAAAGATACACCAACACCATATTTCTATCGCGAAGTGCTTCGGAAAAGTTTCGCAACCATGAAGAAATCAAATCCCAAATTTAGACTGAACATATATGACTAAATTTATTGAGATTACAAAAGCTGATACAATTCCAGAAACCTTCCCATATTAATAACATAATGCATTCTTTCTATAGTACAATTTATCACAGCACACCATTAAATCTGAGTATCACAACAATATAATGTCATTGCCAAATTCGCCATTAAAGATAAAATGAATACTAATTTCCAGATGCATATCTAAATTATAAAAACTGTTCATTCTACGAATATCAATTACCAATTCTAATAGTGGAAGCGCAGCATATTGGTATAATACAAGGTGTTCGTAACCTGCTTAGAAAATATTGGAGGGGCGATAGTATAACCATCAAGAGAAACAATATTTAAAGTAGAACCAATGGTCACTATCTCCTTAGAGAAGCGGTTCTCAACCAGTGCTCCATGCGAACTTATAGGGGAGCAGTGGCCACTCAAAGAAAATGAAAAACTCAGTAAATTTAAAAAATATATATATAAATATTTTTGAAAAAAAATTAAATCAATAACTTTGATGAATAAATAAAAAATAGACCTACGGGGCTCTGCCATAGAAATTATATACCAAAAAGGGCTCCGCAAGTGAAATAAGATTGAGAAGCGCTGCCTTAGTCAGGGCCGTCTTAAGAGCCTCATGGGCCAAGTGATGTTTTTGAGGCCCTACCTGGAAAATTCTCGAAAATTTCAACCTCTTCTCATTTTTGTGAAACCCCTCTCCTCTTGAGGTGCCGTCATTTCAACTTTTTCCGGGGGGGGGGGGGAAGGCAAAGCACATGTACTCAATGTATGTATATATATACACCATTTTTAGTGTATTTTCGAAAGCCGGGGGGGGGGGCATTGCCCCCCTAAATGACGGGACTGTAAAAAAGTCTCTTTAGATCAAAATTTCTAAGTTAAAAAAAAAAAAATTTCCTAATTTTCGGCAATTGCACTGCTCATTCACAAATAACAGATATTTTGATATACACTTAGGTCTATACGATACTTTTTTAAATCATAATTTCAGATTATTCTGAAACTTTTCGAAAAAAATTGAGGATGATTTTTTTATGTATATGTCATAAGTTATGTAAAAACTTGAGAGGATTGAGATCAAATGAAACCTCACTAACTCGACATCTGTTTAAGTCGATATGCTCATAGATGCTTTTGGGGTGTCAAGTTATCAAGGTTCTACTGTACATTTTTCATATAGCCTACCGCAGAATCAAACATTTTTGTGTTCAAAATTACAACATTAAAAAAGTGTAACTGTAAATACATCGGTGGAATAATTGATACAGCACATACAATAAAAATCTCAATAGGTATTGATAACAAAAAAAACAGCTAAATGACACATTCTTTATAAGTGGAAAATGAAGAAAAAAAATTGCAAGCATGCAATTTCATTCTTGAATAACAATAATAGGTAAGCTACAGGGCTGGACGGATCACCAAAATATTTAAAAGCCTGACTTATTACATGCCCAAATCAGTATTTTTATACCATACACGCTTAACATGTGACCCTTGAACTCAAACCTAATTTTCTAAAATGAACTAAACAGCACACTTCTAGATCACTTAAGAAACCTGTGGAGGTTTCACATCACTTAAGAAGCCCACAGAACATTCCTAGATCACTCAAATCAGGGTTTGACATACTGAAAATAAATCTAGGCATCAACCAAATATTTTAGGAGCCAAGCATATTTATTTTGCAGGAGCTAGTAATAATGCATAGAAAATTTTAGGCACCAATACCAACTTTTTAGTAGCTACAGTGACCTGGGATTCATCAAGCCCTGACTTAAGACCAGCGGCATATTCACAAATCACTTGAGTGTGACC
The DNA here is from genome assembly GCF_987345545.1 of Pholcus phalangioides. Taxonomy (NCBI): domain Eukaryota; kingdom Metazoa; phylum Arthropoda; class Arachnida; order Araneae; family Pholcidae; genus Pholcus; species Pholcus phalangioides. The sequence goes on from NW_028301637.1 coordinate 5,135,755, forward strand.
TGTGGTACAGTTCCAAATCACTTCAGTGACACTTTATGCAGTTTCGCATCACTTAAGTGGCCCCAGCACATTTCCAGATCACTCAGGCAGTACGCTGAACATTTACAGGTCACTTAAATGACCCTCATCATATATACAGCTCACTTACATGACCAGTGACGCTGTTCCAGATTACTTAAGTGGAATGCACTCTCATAAAAATTGAGCAGCCTTGTTTTATATGGTAGCATCGGGCATGTGGTTGAAAAATTATACATGCCTAGGGATGTCGAGCAATAGATTTGTCCAGCACTGCTAAGTTAAGAAGATTATATAATGCAATTCTATGAATGCCTATGTACAGTGTTAATCAAGTAGGATACACATGAATTTGAATTATTCAGTCAGTCACTGTATAGAAAAAACTAAATGAAAAAAAAAATTTATAGACGAGTTATGATACCGAAACCAACAAGAAATATTTGTGAATTGTTCTAACAAAACAGATACAGCTAACAAAAATGAAATTACTTGATAAGACAAACAAGATATGGCAGCACTGTGTGATTCAACCTCTAATAACAGCGCAAAAAGTTATGTCTGTGACACTGGTAGAAGAGTTCTTAATCTATGCTCATTGTGTGATGGATGCTTCTGAACAAGTGCATCTTGGCATTCTTACTGATGGTTCGATTTCTACGTGAAGGTGGTTATTTAGAATCAAAGAAATACATTATCAAATGAAAGTTGGGTAAAGGACAATTTTCTCAAAATGTGTTCAACTCTCACAGCTCTGCAATACCCTATGTGAATACTAGGTTTGATTCAAGCTCTACCGATATTTCCAAGAAGTTTACCCAAAGATGATGTCACACTCTGCGCTATTACTTCACTGAATGGCTGATGAAAAAATAAATCCAGGAAAGAAAATTCAACTGCCCTTGCGGGGAATCAACCCACATCTTCAAAGGCAACTACAAACCATGACTTCAAAGGCACTGAATCCTCTTTTGTTAGAGTTTGTATACACTGAACGGGACTAAACATGGACAGCCAGACATAACTCAGGCACACATTGCTCACATTGCTGGCACTGGCAAAAGATGGCCACTTATACAAAGATCTTTGGAAAATGTGAGCTTTGGATTGAGTTTTCCCACATTTGATGTTGTTTTTCTCGACTTTCCTGTTTTTCGAATTTGAATACCTCAGTGAATATTGCACTTAGAAAAGTGGAATTATTTTTGCTGGCACCAGGAGAGACAGGACAACTTTTTAATTGGGATTTGCGACACACAGGACTGTGTTAGTTAATTTTTTTCATTTTAATAACTATACAACACCTTGCAACCTAAATGACCATTTTCTAACTGGAAGTGTACCTCTAGGATCCATGGTTCGCCAGTAAAATTTCATATGCCTGTTACCTATGCACCCGGTATGTCTGAGACTGTACTATTTCTTTACAAATACCAGCATATGCAGATACTTTTAGGTCACACTGCCAATTTTTGAGCTGCTTTGTCTACATTTTATTTGAACAATCCACACATATGTAACAGCAATTATATAACTGCACTATCAATTCAATAAACTAGTCAAATTCAGATGGGTCAAACATCTGTTCAAGTCAAAATTTGCTTGTGGCCCCAAGAGCCTTCAATGTTCTAGGGCAGGACTTAACAAACCTCCAGCCAGGTTTATACTACCTAAATCGGTACTGGCAAATTAAATTTTCAATATATGATTGCTAAATTGGTGTATAAGGATAACCAAAAAAATTAAATTAAATTAATTTCATTACAGTACATCTCTTTCACATAAGAAGTCATTGAGTCTCAGAAAACTTGAAAATGACACTTTTCTTGATGCTTGTCTCCTAAGAAATTTGGGTAGTTTGATAACTTGAAGTTCTTTTTGGTATTCAAGATTTCACTGCATTATTACTACTTAATTGTACATGCACCTCACACATTCTTCCGTGGAATTCATAATAACGTCAGAACACGTTGTGAGAATAAATGAGGATTCCCCCTTCCCGGTATCCACCTAGGTGTGTAAACATATTGCTTAAATGGGTGGAGGCCTTCCTGAAATATCGTAAACAGTTTGTCCATTTTAAAGATTGTAACTTCCCATCAGCCTCTATAAAGTCTGGTATCCCTCAGGGATCTGTTCTCTCCCCATTATTATGCTTAATTTACATTTTAATGGCCTCCTCAAATCCCTCAAGTGCACTGCTAGATTCTTTGCAGATGACTGCATAATTTACCATGTGTTCAATCAAGAACTTCTCCAACATAATTTGGCTTTTATCTCTGACTGGTGTTCCTTATGGCAGATGCCTATCAGCATTTCAAAAATAGTGCTCGTGAGAGTTTCCCCATAAATTAATTGCTCTTGAATTCTCATATTTGATCAATAATTTAACCGTGTCACAAGTTTTTTGAATTAAATACCTCGGCGCTATGGTCTCAGCTGACCTATGTTAGAACAAACATGTTGCTTATGTCTTCCAGAAATGTTTCTTCCACAACCTTAAACATTCCACTCAGGATATCAGACTACTCTGCCACCAAACTTTATATATCCTGTACTGTCCTATGGCTCTGAAATCTGGGACCCCTACACCTCCAATAATATAGACAAACTCGAATTGATTCAAAATAAATCCACTCACTTCATCCACGACTGCTGGTCACCCTTTGTTTCCATATCCAAACTTAATCTCCTTCCCCACTTTACCATCTTTCTCAACTAATCCTGTTTTATAAGACTTCCGATGGTCATCTCAACTTTGATACTTCTGGTATTCTAGCCAAACCATCCTACATCTTCAGAAGACTTGACCATTCCCTTAAAATAAAACTTATTTTTGCTTCTACTGATTGCTT